>NC_081418.1:121952205-122257383 GCF_949786415.1 Peromyscus eremicus | reverse complement strand
GCCCTTAACTACATACACACAAAAATGAAGAAATTATGAAAGCTAAATAAAGCACAAGAAAATAGGCAAAGAGATTCATAGCTGGCTTACAGACATTTAAACATATGATATGGAGTCCTTTAGGTTTTGTTTTTCAAAGACAGGGAAATATTTGGAAAAAGTACATCATGAGAAATGATTCCAGAAGTGATGAACTGGTTAATCATTTGAGTCAAATTACAGAATATCTTTTTGCAATCTTAAAAAAATATAGAAGCTTCAATCAAAGCAATGCACACATGACAATGTACATGAACAAATGCACATGCAGGTAGACATCCTCCCCTAAACACACACATGTATCATTTAGTTAAATTAGGCCACTTTCATAGACTGTGTGAATTCAATAATACAAATCCAAACTTGCAAATGGCCTTCTGGTGTGAAAACAGAGACATGATTGTGCTGCCACATGAAGCTCATACTTCTTCAAGGTCTGTCATCCCAGTTCCTGTTCCTCAGAGTGCCCTACTGTGGCGATATTTTATTTGTGCTGAAATGTGGTGATATTCTATTTGTATGTAAATAAATAAAGTTTTGCCTGGAGATCAGAGAAAATATCAAGCTGTTTTAAGTAAACACAAAAGTCAGGCAGTGGTAGTGCACGCCCTTAATCCGATCACTTGGCAGGCAGGGTCTCTGTATGTTCAAGACCATACTAAGGAATAGAGCCAAATGTGGTGACACATGCCTTTAACCCCAGTATCCACCATAGAGACCTGGAGGTCTGTACAGACAGGCAGTGACAAGTAAGTGAAGTAGCTAGGCTAAGAGCCAGTGAGAGGGCAGAACAGCAAGGCAATAAAAGCCTGGGGAGACAGGAAGTCAAGCATTTTGGAAGCTGCAGAGCTGGTGAGGTAAGGTTGGTTGGAGGCTCTCACTGTTTCCCTGATCTCTAAGGCTTCCATACCTATATTTGGCTCCATGTTTTTTTATTTAATAAGACCAGCTTAGAAATTTGACTACATTTGGTGTCCAACTGTGGGGCAGGAATTCATAAAAAAGTTACTTGGCTGTGGCCTTGTGGGCTCCAGCTTGGCTGGAGCATGGGGCCAGAGCTGCACCCGGTCGGAGCTGCAAGGTGCCCAGCTGCAAGCAGCTGGACTGCTTGTGGGTTTACAGAACCCCTGGGTCAGGTCCTGTACTGCTCAGGCCTGAACATGTGCCTGGACTTTCTTTAGCTTTTAGCTTTTATTTTTCTCCTGGTAGGTAGTAGGCTCCCCCCCCCTTCTCTCTTTCTCTCCCTCTTTTTCCCTCTGGATTCCTACTTCGGACTGCCACCACACAAGGTAGCTGCTTTGAAATTCCCTCAAACTTCCACTGTTCTACGCAGACTTGGAGAATGAATGCTAAGGAATCTGAAGAACACAGGACAAATGAGACACCTGAAGAATAAAAGAACAAATCATCTAGAAAAAAATGTCCCAAGAAAAAGAGTAAACTGGACTATTGGTATATCACATATAGAGATTTATAAGTCTTCCTAAATGTTTGTTTCTGATCTTCCCTACAGACACTTAATACAAATGGTCTTTTTGTAGTCCCAGTTCAATTAAAAATTAAAGCTGGCTTTGGAGTTGGAGAATGGCTCTCTCCTTCTCTAAACCCAAGCATGTTATTAAAAGGAAAACACAAAATCTCTGTATCATGTCAGAAGAAAGAGCCATCCTCTGTTATGGGATAGACGAAAACAACAAAAAAACTTAATGAACTATTCTATTGCCACTAATTTCAATTCTTTGGTTCTGTTTTGATTCTTTAAACTTCTCTTAAGGTATAAATTTTATATCAAAATGTATAAGAGTTACATATATATGTATATATATATATATGAAACTTTTGTCATGATATTAATAGTCATATAGAGTACTAATTAGTTCTAGAAAAAAAGGCTTCATTTAGCTGCCTATTCACATTTTTGTGTTCCAGTCGCTATCAGTTTTCTGCAGGGAATCATGACCAGGCCTAACAGTGAATTTGAAGTCTCCAGAAAGATGATGGGGCCCCACAACAACAATCCCACGTGGACAATAATAATAATAATACCACTAAGCTGACAAACATCACCCAAAGATCAGCTTTGTACTACAAACTGCTCAGGACAATTTCAAGATGGTTAGCTGAGATGATCCAGCCTTACAGACTACTGGAACAAGGACTCGAGATAAGCCCTGCACTTTGGCATTATGCAGAGACTGGACAACAAATAATATAGCTCTCCTGGAACTAGGCAATTAACCCCTAAATTTTCTTTTCAGGATCCTCTAAAGATGCCTTTGCCCACAAACA
Organism: Peromyscus eremicus; assembly: GCF_949786415.1. Classification (NCBI taxonomy): domain Eukaryota; kingdom Metazoa; phylum Chordata; class Mammalia; order Rodentia; family Cricetidae; genus Peromyscus; species Peromyscus eremicus. Next base: position 122,255,055 of record NC_081418.1, on the reverse strand, counting down.
GCAAGAAGCTATTTTAGGAACAGGATGCCCACATTCCCAAAAGGGAATGGCAGAGTTGATGCCAGGACAGCCAGAAGTCCCTTCAGGCTCTGGTCTGAGCAGCAGGGTGCTGACTGCTAGGGGCTGCAGATGATAGTTAAAGTATCAGTAGATTCAGGTACAGCAGCTAAGCCTATAGACAAATAAAAGACTGGGGGTTTACCCTGGACAAAGATCTCCATAGAATGTGCCAGAATCATTAATTAAATCCAATTTTTGTTTGTTTGTTTGTTTGTTTGTTTTTCAAGATGAGGTTTCTTGTAGCTAGAGTTTTCCTGCCTGGCCCACAGTCAGGACAAATCTCTCTCACCCGCCAGTCCCACAGCCACTCAGACCCAACCAAATAAACATAGAGGCTTATATTGCTTACAAACTGTATGGCCGTGGCAGGCTTCTTGCTAACTGTTCTTATATCTTAAATTAATCCATTTTCATTAATCTATACCTTGCCACATGGCTCGTGGCTTACCGGGATCTTCCCATGCGGCTTGTCATGGTGGCGGCTGGCAGTGTCTCCCTCTCAGCCTTCCATTTCCCAGAACTCTTTTCCTTGTCCCGCCTATACTTCCTGCCTAGCCAATGGCCAATCAGTGATTTATTTATTGACCAATCAGCAACATATTTGACATACAGACCATCCCACAGCATTTCCCCTTTTCTTTTCTTAAAAAGGAAGGTTTTAACCTTTACATATCTCCAAAGTCAGCTTGGTATACTTGGGAATTTGGGCGTAGTTTCTCTTACTACTTCCTGCTGGAGGGGGGCGCTGTATCTTATGGGGATATAAAGAAAATTTTAGAATTATGGAATAGTCCATGAGGGTATGTCATCCTAGCCAGTTGCCTTGAAACCATTCTGGATGTGGGATCATCAGGGCCATGGTGTCATCGGAGACCTTTCAGGGGTTCTTGGCTGGTCAAACCTGATGTATCTTAATCTTGAACAAAACTATAGCCTCTGGCTTTCTGTGGAAAGAGCCTCCTTTCCAAAGCAACATATCTTTACATCCAAATTTTGAAGTCAAGGTACCTTTAAAATATACATTTTGGCATAACTCAACAGCTTTTGTAATCAAATGTTTTTCTTTAGTTACAAATATCAAAGAGAACATAATCCAGATTCTCTGTGTGGTAGCCATCTTTACGTGGCTTATTTTTTTATATTAGCTTGAGCCTATTGCTTTAAACTGTAGCCTTCTAAGCCTGAAATGGCGCCTGTGCTATGGCTGCTGGCTCTGCCCATTTCAGCTTCCCAACATGGCGGTAGTACGTTTTCCGCCAGCTCTGGGAGCCATCAACTCTCAGAAATAGTGGGTCTATGCTTCTATCAAAGTAGCGTGTAGCCCATAAACCTCTTTTTTTTTTGTACTAGCAAAGGCTAAGTCCACCATACAGCTTAATGTGCCACTTGCAGAGGCCTCATTCCCGCCATATTGCAGGTCGAGCATGCATGCCAGGAACCCGCCATAGTAGCTCAAACACGCAGGCTGCCACTAGCTTGAAAGAGACAACTAGGAGCTGTTTTTAGCTCCATTTTAGAATCTTTTTACTCAGGTTTTAGGTGGAAACTCTTGCCAACACGTTGGACGCCATTTGTAGCTAGAGTTTTCCTGCCTGGCCCAAGGTCAGGGCAAATCTCTCTCACCCACCAGTCCCACAGCCACTCAGACCCGATCAAGTAAACATAGAGACTTATATTAGTTACACACTGTATGGCCGTGGCAGGCTTCTTGCTTACTGTTCTTACAGCTTAAATTAATCCATTTTTATAAATCTATACCTTGCCACATGGCTTGTGGCTTACCGGGATCTTCCCATGCGGCTTGTCATGGTGGCGGCTGGCAGTGTCTCCCTCTCAGCCTTCCATTTCCCAGAATTCTTTTCCTTGTCCCGCCTATACTTCCTGCCTAGCCAATGGCCAATCAGTGATTTATTTATTGACCAATCAGCAACATATTTGACATACAGATCATCCCACAGCATTAAGCAAGTAGCTCAAGGTTAGTCCGGCCTGAGGCCAAGCCGACCTGGGCCCGGGCTAGGGAGCCGGCTGCCCTGGCGGGAAACCAGACCTGCCGGCCGCCCTGGCGGGAACCCGGACCTGCCGCCAAGCCAAGTTAAGCGGTTTTAATGGATTCTTGTCACGTTGGGCACCAAATGTAGATGTAACCAACCGTCTTATTAAATAAGAAACATAGAGCTGATTCAGAGAAGAAAGCCAAGAGGTCAGAACTAAGAGCCTTACCCTTCCTGCTTCAGCTATCCTGCTTCAGCCAAGAGAGCTCTCCGAAAAAGAGGCCTACTTCCTGTGTGTATGTCTTTAAATAGTCTAAATGTTCTGCCTTCTCATTGGTTGTAAACTAAACATGTGACTGCCTTGTCATTGCCTGTATGTACCGCTCTCCAGGTCCTTAAAGGCGTGTGCCACCACCGCCACACACTTGCTATGGCTCTATAACTCTGACCCCCAGGCAACTTTATTTATTAACATACAATTAAAATCATATTTCAGTACAAGTAAAATACCACCACAGTTTCTCTGTGTAGTTTTGGTGCCTGTCCTGGATCTTGCTCTGTAGATAAGGCTGGCCTTAAACTCTCAGAGATCTGCCTGACTCTGCCTCCCAAGTGCTGGGATTAAAGGCTTGTGCCACTGCTGCCTGGCAGCTAATATTTTTAATATGGAACCAGAACTGAAATCCACTGTATTATGCCATATATTATTTGAGACAGGAGGATGATTCAGCTGGTAAAGGAGCTTGAAACAAAATGTAATCAAAAATTAAAAACTTCATAGAGGTACCTCTTCCTCTTCTTTTTCATTAATTTGAGGAATAATTTACATGTTATTAGCAGATTTCTAATGAGGTTCATTAAGCCTTGCCACATATATAACTACTAATATAAGGCTAGAAACATGTCCATTATGCTAAAAAGTCTCTTTTTGTCATTAACTCACCCATACAAACATTGTTTAGGTTTATTAGCATTGACTGCCCCAAATGCCAATGAAATAAAACTGTTTCTCTCCTTATCTCGTGGAAGCTTACTTTACTTGGGATGTGTCTGAAATAAAGCCACAATATTGTTTATATTGCTGTAGACATGTATTGTTAATGGACCGTGGCATCTTCTGAGAAATATGCTGTTGAGCAATGTCATAAGTGTCTGAACATCACAGAGTAATCCCACAAAGTCCTAGACCATAAAATGTGCTAGTGCTCCAAGGAACACGATGTTACCATTTTGTACATGAGGTCCCTGATCCTGTGAAAGACTACACAGCACACAGTGGGCTGATTGTGTTCTTAGAGAACTTCATTTACATCAAGAGTTTGAAATGACAGTCTCATCTCTTTGCTCCAAAGCATAATTCTTTTAAAAATGTATAGTTTTGGTTCTGATCACATATGTCAGGATACAAAGATAAAATTCTGTTTTGTAAAACAAAGACATGCAATTGTTCAAGCAATGTAACATGATTAGAGCTTTTTAATCATATTAAATTATCTTGATGCCTTTGTAGAAAATTTATTGGTGTGTATGGGTCCGTTTCTGGTTTCTGTATTCTCTTGAACTTATCAATTTTTCCATTTCTATGTCAATGTGATACTCTGGATTATTCTATCTTTATAAGTCTTAAAATCTCTCATTGTAAATCCTATACCTCTGATATTTTTCAAGACTGGGTTAATGATGGCTCTAAGTCATGTATGTTTTCATATAAACTTTAGAATCAGCTTTGCAACATTTAACCAAAAATCCCGCTGGGAGTTTAGGTACTGTATTAAATCTACACATCAATTTTGGTATTGTTTTTATAGCTAGTTCTATAAGGAGCTTTCTTAGATGCATTCATATTTCATTCAGGCCCACAAGGCTCAAATAGGCAATATCCAATGTCAGCCAAAGTCCTCAGAGGGAATTAGGTCTGTATGAACTTTTCAATAGGGTATAGTCAAGTGTTCTTGCTCAGCTGAAGTAGTACATAGATCTAATAACTATTCAGGTGTTATTTGTCATCTGTAATGACAGCTGAGGTGAAATGAGACAAGACCCCATTGTGGACTCACTGCACTATAATAGGTCTTATGTAAGCCCCAGCAAGGCACCTAATTTTAATGATGAAAATAACTGTGATGAATATGATTATATACTGATGAAGTAGTTTTGTTTTATTTTGTTTCCAAACTACACTTAATAATGGTCATCTAATTTATGGTACATACTCCATTAAAAAGTTCTGCTCTAGCTTCTCTCCTGTTGTTGTAATAAAATATCCTCACAAAAAAGAAACTTGGGGCATGAAGGCTTAGGTCACAATTTTAGGTTACAATCTACTGCTGCAAGAAAATCAAAACATAAATGTGAAGCAATGAGGCACATCCACAAACAAGAGCAGAGAGAAAATAAATGCATGTATGGTTACTTGTGTTCATCATTCTCTCTACACTTATTTAGTCAAAGACCCAAACCAAGGGAATGGTGCCACCCACAATGGAAAGGTCTTCTCACATAAATTAAAGCAATCAAAACAGTCCACCATATCCATACTCACTGGTCAACTATTTAGACAATTCCTCACTAACACTCTCTTCTCAGATGATTCTAAGTTGTGTTAAGTGGACAATTAGAGCTAACCATCACAGCTCCATATTATGAGCCCTTTGCAACCTGGAAAACAAGTGACTTGCACAATGTCTTTGGACCATTTAGCTCTAGACAGTGAGGCAGCCATTAACTCTTACCCAAGTGCTATGATACAACCTGCAGGGATTCAGACAAGACATTATAGCAGAAAAGAGGGTCTGTACATTAATGAATTGGTTGTAGGAACCAATGACTTTTCACTTTGCTAAGAAAAAAATGTTTCCATCCTGTTTTATCAAAACTATTAAAAATCTCCATGTCTTAGTTATTTTTCAATTGTTGTGACAAGACACAATGAAAAAGGCACCTTATAAAAGAGAGCAGTTAATTTCAGGATTACACTTAGAGAGCGTTAGAGTCTATGACCATCATGGAAGGGAGCATGGCAGAAGACAGGTAGCTATGGTGCTGGAGCATTAGAAGAGAGCTTACATCTTTTTTTTTCTTCTTTATTTTTATTTTTTTAATTTTATTTTATAATTTAATTTAATTTTACATATCAGCCACGAATTCCCTTGTTCTCTACCCCTAACCCCACCCCCGCCTTCCTCCCAGCCTACCCCCCATTCCCATCTCTTCCAGGGCAAAGACTACCCTGAGGACTGAGTTCAACTTGGTAGATTCAGTCCAGGCAGGTCCAGTCCCCTCTTCCCAGGCTGAGCCAAGTGTCCCTGTATAAGCCCCAGGTCCAAACAGCCAGCACATGCACTGAGGTCAGGTCCTGGTCCCACTGCCTGGATGTCTCCCAAACAGATCAAGTTAATCAACTGTCTCACTTATCCAGAGGGCCTGATCCAGTTGGGGGTTCCTCAGCTATTGGTTCACAGTTCATGTGTTTCCATTCGTTTGGCTATTTGTCCCTGTGCTTTTTCCAACCTTGGTCTCAACAATTCTCACTCATACAAACCCTCCTCTTTCTCGCCAGTTGGACTCCTGGAGCTCCACCTTAGGCCTGGCTGTGGATCTCTGCATCTGGTTCCCTCAGTCATTGGATGAGGTTTCTAGCATGACAGTTAGGGTGTTTGGTCATCCTATCACCAGAGTAGGTCAGTTTGGGCTGTCTCTCGACCATTGCCAGTAGTCTATTATAGAGGTGTCTTTGTGGATTTCTGTGGAAGCACTTTGCTTCTTCCTATTCTCATGTGGTCTTAATCAATATGGCGCTTTCTTAGAAAATTGGGAATCAATCTCCCCCAAGATCCAGCTATACCACTTTTGGGCATATACCCAAGGAATGCTCAATCATACCACAAGGGCACTTGCTCAGCTATGTTCATATCAGCATTGTTTGTAATAGCCAGAACCTGGAAACAACCTAGATGCCCTTCAACTGAAGAATGGATAAATAAAATGTGGTACATATGCACAATGGAGTACTACTCAGCAGAGAAAAACAATGACATCATGAGATTTGCAGGCAAATGGATGGATCTAGAAAAAAATCATCCGAGTGAGGTAACCCAGACTCAGAAAGACAAACATAGTATGTACTCACTCATGGGAGGACACTAGATGTAAAACAAAGATGACTAGACTGCTACTCACAACTCCAGGGAGGCTAACTAGAAAACAGGACCCCAAGAAAGACACAGGGATTGCCCAATGACAGAGAAATGAATGAGATCTGCATGAACAACCTGGATGTGAGTAGGGGTAATGAAGGGCAAGTTTCGAGGGAAAGAGAGCTTAGGGGAGCAGGAGATCCCAGCTGGATCAAGAACAGAGAGGGAGAACAAGGAATAAGAGAGCTTACATCTTGATCTACAGGCACAAGGCTAACTGGGAATGGTGTGTGGTTTTGGAATGTCTAACGCTCAGAACAAGGCCACACCTCACCAGGCAGTGGTGGCACAAGCCTTTAATCCCAGCATTCGGGAGGCAGAGCCAGGCAGATCTCTGTGAGTTCGAGGCCAGCCTGGGTTACAGAGTGAGATCCAGGAAAGGTGCAAAGCTACACAGGGAAACCTTATCTCAAAAAAAAAACCAACCAACCAACCAAACAAACAAACAAACAAACAAACAAAACCCACAAGGCCACACCACATAATCCTTCCCAGACTGCTCATGTAATTGCCCACCAAGTATTCAAATATATGAACTTATATGGGCCATTCTCATTCAAGCCAGCACAGTCCATGAGTAAAATGCATGAATATCACATGGGATATAGGAGAATCAGGTATATATATAGTCCTTGAATGCCTGAATTTCTGTGAAACTTGCTAAAGGTTGGCAGAACATCCAGTGTTCAACCAACCAACATGTACACTTGTGCATAGAAACCTGTAGTAATGCCTTGGAAAGCTGCTTAGAAAACTCAAATGCCTTGGTTTGCAAATGTTTTTCCCCCCCATTTTTCATGCTGATGGAAGATTGGAGCCATTTTATAAATTCACAGCCAGTCTCTCCTCTCTACTTCACAAACTCACTAGCTCATGTAAGGTGTACAGCCTGGTGATTAGCAGGGTAGTCACCATTCAGGAGTGTGGTGTCACTGACAAACTTTGAAGGAATTTATTTATTGCATAGAAAATGCTCTTTTGTTTCTGTTGGATCTCTCCTGTCTAAGCTTAGGCCAATGTTTATAAAACTACTATTCTTTTCAGACATGGTCTCAGGTATTCCAGTCTGGCCTCAGCTCATTGTATAGCTGAAGATGTTTGAAAACGTCTAATCCTCCATCTTCCATTCAAATGCAGGGGAGCACCACTACTCTTGGCCCATATGGTGCTGAGAATGGAACTCAAGGTTAGTGCATTCTAGGCAAGCCCTTAACCAGCTAAGCTACACCTCCACCCCTGACAGTGTCATGTTTTGTTATATCATACTATAAAATATTCCCAATTTAAACTTTAAAGATAAGTTCCTCTATAGATAATGAGAAATGGCAATGGTAAATATTAAATGTAGATGTACAAAACTCTCAAGCAGCATATGAACCCACATGAGCATTAACTATGATGAAGACGAGCAAGAAGAACATTGATGCTGATGATTGTGATGATGTTTTTGGTAGTGGTGATAATGATGATGATGGAAAATAATGATTCCTATTGTAATAGTCCATGTAGACACCATTATACACAACCTATTTCATGATGAAAATCAAACAGTATATGTCAAGTGAAGTCATGTGTCATATTGTGTGTCAAAAATCTTAAACTGAACTTCAAACAAGGTGTTAATTTTAAAGCAAACTTTGGACAAATGAAGCTACATTTAATTAATTCAGTACTATACTGGTTGCTTATTTATAAGCTAGGCACTGGGTTTTAAACTTTGTGGCCTTCATGAGAGAGAGTGAAGAAAAGAATAAATAATCAGGAGAGCAACTAAAATCTTCCTTTTAAAATGATGGTGAAAAAATGGAGGGGGTTGGCGAGCTACCTCATAAGAATACACAAGTTAGAAGCAAAAAACCAACTCCCACAAGTTGTTTTCTGACTCCCACAGGTACACAACACAGAGCGAGAGAGCGAGAGAGCGAGAGAGAGAGAGAGAGAGAGAGAGAGAGAAAGAGAGAGACTTTGATCACTGACAGGTATAAGATTGAGGTATAAGTGAGACATAAAGTTCTGACCACCCGGATTGTCTAGATAAACCATTATTTATCCATATCTTATTAATTATAAAATCCCTTCCTGTTTTAAATAACTCTGAACATCTTATAAACATAAAACTTATTTTAGAGGCCACAAGCTATAAGTTAGTAGATTGAATTACTCCCAACAGACTTGTTTATTTGGTGATTTTTAAAACAAGCAGGATTTAGATTTTAAAAAAGAAAAAAGAAACATAAAAATTCATATATCTACATAGCTTGAGATAATGCAAGCTGTGTTCATGCAGCACTTCCCTGCTTACACGGCCATAATTAGCTAGGCAGAAAGAGCAACTGTCCCATGTAGGAAAGCCTTGCTTCCCTTGAGGTTCAAGGTCACTTCACTGGGGCGGTGGTGGCACAAACCTTTAATCCCAGCAGATTAAAGGGAGGCAGAGCCAGGCATATTTCTGTGAGTTTGAGGCCAGCCTCGGCTAAAGAGTGAGTTCCAGAAAGGCACAAATCGATACAGAAAACCCTGTCTCAAAAAACAAAAAAACAAAACAAAGCAAACAAACTAACACACAAAATTCCAGGTCACTTCACTTTCAGATGGATGGGAGTGGTACACTGTCCATTCTTGACATTCCTTCATCTTTCACTCAGCTTCTCCATGCCCCTGGGCTGTATGACTTCTGCCCTACACTCATGGAATTCTTCTATGTCTCAACATAACCTGGAGGTATGGAGAAGATAGTGTTACTTAGGCTCTAGTCCCTCAGCAGACCAACTCCTACTTTTAGATGTTTATAATCTTTCTTTCCAGAGACCTCATTGCCCGAGCACATTATGTTTCAAATCCCCCACTACAGAGATTTGCTAGAACAGAATGAAATGAAACCAGCAGCAACACACATACTCTCTCTCTCTCTCTCTCTCTCTCTCTCTCTCTCTCTCTCTCTCTCTCTCTCTCTCTCGCTCTCTCTCTCACACACACACACACACACACACACACACACACACACACACACACACACGAGAGAGAGAGAGAGAGAGAGAGAGAGAGAGAGAGAGAGAGGACAGAGACAGAGAGAGAGAGAGACAGAGACAGAGAGACACAAAGAGACCAGAGAGACAGAGACAGAGAGACAGAAAAACAGAGACAGAGAGAGATATTATGAAGACAGAGACAGAAACAGAGACAGAGACGAGAGATATTATGAAGACGAGAGAGAGAGAGAGAGAGAGAGAGAGAGAGAGAGAGAGAGAGAGAGGGAGGGAAGGAGAAAGGAGAAAGAGGAGAAGGCTGTAAGTCTATTGCTGTACCTTATTAATGCGTGTTTGATGGGAATCCACTGGGGAGAGTGGTGATCTGCTAGTGCTGCCCATTATCTCTAGTAGGCTATGGAGAATTAAATGATAAAATGACAGGGTGCTTTCACTCCTGCAATGCTTGTTAAAAATCCAGTGGGATGATTGCAGCTGAAAGAAACTAAAAACATGGCCAAAACTTACTGCCAGATTGCTTGGTGTAGTGTAAGATACTCAGATTCCAGAAGAAGGGCAGAACTGATGTGTGCATTGACATCTCAAGAAAAGAACCATGAAGCTAAGAGGTGCATGAAGCCTTAGCACTTATGCTTCTTGCCCCCTCATCAGTTTTTAGGAAACCAGTTAAACAAGCAATGTATTTTGAGCCTATTCCAGAATTTTCCCAAGCTGAAAATTTCTTTCACTTCTCTGGATCCTAGCCCCTGAAGATATGCTCCGGAGACACAGCTGAGGTAACTTGAGGACAGTTGGGAGAGGAATGGCAGATCTGCAGGCATGAGGAAGAAAGAAAAACTCTAGGGATGAATCTGATAAAGGTCCAGTTTCTGCTTCAAAGCAAGAATCACATCATAAAACACAAGGAAGCCAGACTCTAGAGCAAGATTCCATAGCCATTCACCAGGCACCAGCTTGTTTCATGTAAATAACCTGCCAATGAAACAACCCATTGCTATTTATTTACCTGCAGTGGGTATGTAATCACTTATTGCAATATTCCTCATAGTGAGCATAATTCCAAAAGGGTCTTGTGGTCTGTCAAAATAACTATAGCAGATTTTCATTGTTTTCCCTTCCCAGACTGAAAAAGATACGGAGCTCATGAAACCTTGATGTTGTAATAGCTGATACAATCTGATACTATCTGTATATATCCATCACTATATGACTCAAAGGCCTTTCTATAGCCATATCCTCAAACTTCTATATAATTACATCATTATTTCTTCTTATTGTCTACCAGGATTAGCCAGTGATATTTAATCACTGAAAAGATCATAATTAACCGCAATGCCCATTCTGTGGAACTTGCCACTGATCAAGGAGACATTTTAGCCTTCTCACAAATCTTATCTTGGAAAGCTGAAATAAACAGATTAAATAAATTGGGCTTTCTCTCTTCAAAGTATAATGTTGTAAGTTCAATTATAAAGTTTCTCAGAATTCTAAACTAGGACACACATATATATTCTGCTCTCTATTTTAAGAATATATAATCAGTTTTTGAAGTTTAAAAAAATTCCTTTCAGAGAATAGTCCAAAACTAAATTTGGTAATAGCTTTAAATTTATTCAACACAAAGAACTATTTTAATGTGACTCTTGTGATTTTGAAAATAAAAAAAACATCTGTATTCCAAAGGGGATCAACTAGGCTTTCCTGCCCATAGTCAGTAAGTACCCCTCCTTTGGGAGCATCTCAGGATCCTCAGGATGAAGTGCTTGGAATAGATATGAAAGGGATATTTTAAAAGCACTGGGTCTCTCTCAGCAGAGCCTAAGGTAGAAGAGTTGTCTTTCTTGCTGGGCATGTAACTATCATCTAGTGGTCAAGGCAGCTGCTGAATCATGTGAGTGCATTTGTCAAAGCAATCTCTAGAAGCAACACACAGTGCTTTGAATGTTTAGTGTCCTAAATACTGAACAGCCATTCATTACGAACCATAAGAATGCCTCCTCCTCTGCCTCTCAGGAATAACTATAAGACTCAACTGATGACAGACAGCTAAACTGAAGAAATATTTTCCCATTTGTAAAATGTCTCCTCCCATTGTCTGATACCATGTGCTCCAATTTCAACCAAAGTTTTCCTCACCTAGCAGGGAGTATTTGATGGGGCAAGGAAAAGATGGACAAAAGATCTCAGTATCTCCTAATGCTTTTATCACATCCTAATTTCCATCCTTAAAATTATTAGTCCAGCCTGGCAAATTACATCTACCTCTTGATTCAATCTAGAGACAACCATGTGGATTTGATGATATATATGATCTCAGTGCAGAAATAAAAATTGTTCACATCAGTCCAACCATATATGAAGGACACCCATGTTACAGACACAGGAGAGCAGTGTCACTGGAAGTACACACATGGGACTCTCTGCCTGTTATACTCCTTTCCCGTTGTTTGTCAAAATTCCTGTACCAAAGGCATCTCAGATGTAGCTACATCATAAAACTGCATTTTTTAAAATAGTTTCCTCACAGTCAACCACTAATTCTAGCATCCTACTCATCTGTCCTCTATTAACTTCTGTTCATTGTATGGTCCAGTAGCCCCCTATAGACAGGATGAGTGGTTTTTATAACACAGGTATCATCAATAACAAGCCCAGCATGAAGTACATGTTGAAAAATGCTGCTAAAATAATGATCTACTGGAGGGTTGGACTTCAGGGGGAGATCCGGAGCAGACTGTCTGGATTAAATCCACCTGATTCTCCTCCCTATTTGAGGACTTTGACAATTACTTAAAGATTTACTATCTTAGTATCCTCATCGGTATGTCAAAAGGAAATTTTACCTATTTCACCCGGATGTTGTAAAATTAAATTACTCAATTCGTATAAAGTTCTTTAATTGGTGCCTTCCACATAGTAAGTCAGTATATGGCAGCTGTTATCATGTTCCTTGTGGCTGTTTTCATGGTTTGCTTTTTTACAAACACAAACCCACAGAACACCTTGGTTTTATTTTCCTACAGTGCTGATGATAGAACCCATGGACATGCATATAGCAACAAAATGCTGTGATGATGAGCTTCTTACCAGCCCAGTTACTGAGCTTTGAAGGTGACTCATAAGACAGCATTTCTATTTGCAGATATATGTACACACATACACACATGCATATGTGAACACAAAAGTATATGCATGCATGCAAACACACACACACATATATATATATATATATATATATATATATATATATATATATATATATATAGATGATTTATAAATGGTTTCAGATAGAAATATTTGAGAATGTGATTGGTTCACATACCAGAGATGTGATCACTTCAACAAAATTATATATATATAATTTAAAATGCTAAAATTGTTTGAATCTGATTTGCTCCTTCTGAAACTCAAGTTGAAATTTGTCTTTGGGGTGGTTGGTGATGGGAGATTTCCGTGGAAGGATTAATACTTTTCTTATGGACCTGGGTTGATTTCTTGGTGTAAGTTCTCATTCTGTAGGGGTTGGTTATCTTCACAGAAGAGCAGGGTGGTTTTAAAACAAAGCTATCCCGTGTATCTATTCCCTTGCCCAATCTGCTTGCCCCTTCCAGCAGACCCTCATGATACATTGCTCCTCAGGCTTGGACTTCACAGCATATAATGCCTAAGTCTACATCAACTTCTCTTCTTTATAAATCACCACTTATCAGGGTATTCTCCTAAAGCAACAGAAAATAAACTAAGATAAACACATGATCAAATATATTGTTTGATTTTGGGTATTGTTTATTCAAATAATTTTTGTGTGTTTATCAGATAGGTAACAATAAACCTCCACAGTTCAGGAATCTCCATTTCAAATTCCATTTCAATGAAGGAAGGCCTACTTCAGTGTCCAGAACTCACTATTAGAAAATTCCGAAGTGAGTATGTGGCAGGTAAACTTTTTTTTGAGAGTTATGCAAAACAGAATTCTTTCTTTCTACAGATGTCTCTTATCTCCATACCAACACACACACACACACACACACACACACACACACACACACACACACACACACACACTACAGGTTCAACTCTAAGCATATTGTGTGGATAGCTTTTCATTGTTCCTTTGAGTAAGGGAAAGGATGGGTGGGTGTGAATGCTGTTTGTCTCAGTCCAACTGAGGTGATAAAGGCCTATGTCACTATTCTCTCCCCTCCCCCAGATTCATAAATATACTAAAAGGCTTTTAATGCAGTAGCTTCTTCTCAAAATTACTCCCACATTTGCAACCCTGGTTCGCTCCATTATTTCTTCCCTGAGGCATGCTTAATGCTGTCTGCAAAAAAAAAAAAAAAAAAGCCTTAACACATCAAATTTGAAGTCTTTCCAGATCATTGTCACTTCACAAATGCTACTCAGTGAAAACCCATTCTTATACAAATAAACTCCTTTTAAACCACTTCTTTAAGCCACTGGCCCATATCCAACTTCTAATCTGTGTCTAAGTCTCCTTTACTTCTGCATGGCTTTCATTGACTTCAGAGGAATGTTAGACGTGTGCAAGAAAAGAATCAAACTTCCATTAGATGCCACTCAGTTAATAATAATAATAATAATAATAATAATAATAAAGAACCCTCACTTAGAGTTGAGCCCTGATGAAAGACCTGTGAAGTCTTGATCACAAGAATTCAAGGAACTTTGTATCTAATATGCACATACACACAAACACAATTAAAAATAAAACGATCTTAAAGAGATGGGACCTAAAGGGAAGAAGTAGGTCACCGGTGGCCTGCCTTTGATGATAGATATTGTTCTAAGATTGCAAGTGTGCCCTCTCTCTCTCTCTCTCTCTCTCTCTCTCTCTCTCTCTCTCTCTCTCTCTCTCTCTCTCTCTCAAGCTTCCATGCTTTCTAGTATCATGTCCTTCTTATATGATGTTCCTGCCTTGACATCAGTCCTAAAAGCAATGCATCTAGCCCTGGACTGAAACACTGAGTCAAAATAACACTTTTTTCTTTGGAGTTGATTCTCTCTGGGAGGTGTGTGGAACTGGGAAGACAAAACCAAAACCAAAACCAAACAAACAAAAAAACACTGAGTAACACACAACAGATGAATTTGAAACCTAGCACTCTGTGGCCTTGTTTTCTTTCTAGATCAATACCACCCAACAGCAAGCATCTCAGTGCCATTCTATCTTAGATTTAACTCTTTCCAGCTCTTGTCTATGACATTTTATTTATTTCTTTTCTAGAATGATATTGAATGTTACCTTTTTTGCAATTAATTAAATCAATTTGAGATGTTAATTTCCTTCCTACAGAAGAATTCAAGTGGCAGATGAGAGATTACTGATCCATAACGTCTGTAAACACAGAATGCTATAAACATCTGTTTACCAGAAAAAAAAAGTAATATGGGTAATTTGAACAGAGCTAAGGAATAACAGCTATTTCTCTATCTTCTCTCCCATTATTATTTTTTGTCTGGAGTGTGTTCTATCAAAATCCATTGATTAATTATTCTCGAGAAGAACATTTAGAGTGTCTCAACATTTTAGGCTTGAATCACTCTTAGACTTTGGAATCATCCAAGGCATTATGTTGCCCATATCCTTCCCTCTCTCCCTTTTCTCTCCTCTTCTTCTCATTTTTCTCAGTTAGATTCCAGCTGCTGCAGTTGACTCCACTCACAATTTGCTTCTGATGCTACCCAATGTGTGCTGTTAATACAGCTCCTTTGTGGTATTTAAAACAAATGCAACAAAACCGAAAATAACTCTCAAGTTTTTAGTTTTGTATTTATGTTAGTATTTTATAATTGTTACTTTAACACAATAAATTAACAGCTTCCACATGGGATAGTGTTGTTATTTTTATTTTTCAGATGAAAACTTACAGGAGAGGGAGGGAATTTTATCCAACATTGTACTGAAGAAAATTAGTATAAGTTAAAATTCCAGTTCTCTATGAACTCAGGTGGTCTATCTATGGAAAAACATGGAAAGTAAACTTGAATAAATTCTTGATGACAGAGGAGAGTCTGTTCCAGAGAGGAACATTACTGTATGCTATAATTCTAATAACAATGGTAGAGATCTCAAATTATTCTAGAACTAATGTATCCCTCTTCACTTTCTCAGTGCCTGAGCCACAAACCCCTTGTAATTTCCTGTGACTTCCTATACACAATGGAATTACTATGCCAAAGGTGACACAAAAGAAATAACATCCAGTATAAAGCATAATTAATATGGCATTAAAGTAAGACTTGTACCGTTAAGGAAAGTGAATATTGCCAGAAGTATTTTAATTAGTCTTTGAATAATTTAAATAAACTCCTAGTCAGACTTTCCAGTTGAAAGCTGTTTTCTTCTCAGCTTTGGTTATAGCAAGTCAATGAATTCAAAACATCCTTCATAATGACCTTCAAAAGCACTTAATAGTAAGTGAAGTTTATTTATGGGACGAAATTAGAGCAATGCCCTTCTTAGGTTTTGTACAGCTTGATCTTGAAGCAAATGTTTTCAATAAAATAATAAAAATCCTCAAAATAGAATTTTATTGTCATGCAAATCCCCTAAGAGCAGACTATGGAGTACAGCACAGCATGATAACTTTCAGAATAATAAAGCAGATAAATGGGGGAAGCAATTGAATATAATGAAGAATACAGGAGAAAGCTACTTTGGTTTTACACAACTTCAAGTAGAAGTTCTTATTATCTACTGTGGTGGATACACTGGATGGTTGTTAGTTGAGTGAGTCCTACAAATAACTTCCTGTGAAGACAGATCTTGTGAATTACTTCTAGGCAAACAGATATAGCAAGGTCCATCAAATGTCATTTCTAGGTTTATGTTTGAATACCAAGAATGTTATATGAGTAGACGGAAACAAGAGAGACTTCTATTGAACCTTAAAGAATCAACAATGATGAATCCTATTTTCATATCCATTCTGTTTACCTGTGTCTTTTTATAGGCAAATTTAGTCCATTGATATTCAGGGATATTAATGACCAGTGACTGTTAATTCTTGTTATTTTTTGATGGTAGTGTGTGTGTGTGTGTGTGTGTGTGTGTGTGTGTGTGTGTGTGTGTTTCCCTTCTTTGGGATTTACTGGTGTAGGATCAGGATCTATCCCTGGTGCATGAGCTGAGTTTTGGGAGCCCATTACCTATGTTGGGACACCTTGCTCAGCCTTGAAGCAGATGGGAGGGGCTTGGTCCTGCCTCAACTGGATGTACCAGGCTTTGCTGACTACCCATGGGAGGCCTTGCCCTTTGGAGGAAGGGATGGGGATTAGGCGGGGTGGGTAGATAGGGTGCGGAGTAGGGACCTGGGAGAGTGTGAGGAAGAATGAGAGGGGGATCTGTGGTTGGTATGTAAAATGAATAAAAAATATCTTAAACAAAAAAATAAAATTAAAAAAATCAACAATGATGGAAATGGAAACCTGGGTACTTCTAGTGCCTAAGGTTCTTCTCATCAATAGGCAATGATAAGCCACAGCCTTATAGACACAAGAAAAGAAAATCTGCAAGCAACCTGAACATGCACAAAGCTTGAATTTTCCCCTGTCAGAATCTACATGATGAAACTACATATGCCAAAAGATAAGTGAAGAGCAATTAAAAACACTGGATATTGACCTCTGGCTGCATGTTGATAAACACAGGGGAGTGTGCCTACACACACATTTGCATACATCTCACACACACACATTTTGTGATAACTTAAAATTTAAAATTAAAAGACAAATTTAAAAAAGGAAACAATATGAGATTCCCAAGTGCAGAAATAAGTTGGTCTCTGAATCTATATCTGCTTCTTTTGTCTTTTCTTGGGCTCTTTTCCGTTTGTTTGTTTTTGTCTGATTCCAATGTGTTAGTTTTGTTTTACCTTATTATATTTTATTTTATTGTCATCCCTTTGAAGCCCCTTTGTTCTCTAGTGAGATATGGAAAGGGAGTGAATGCAGTTGGGAAAAGAAGTGAGAAGAAACTGGGAAAAATAGAGGGAAGGGAAACCTTAATCAGGATACATTTTATGAAAAAAAATCCATTTTCAATAAAAGGAGAAAAAGCAAATTAATTAATTAAAGAGGAAGCATCTTTGCTCTGAAATGTGTGTTCTTCTGTGTCTCAGGACTGACTATATTATAGACATATAGGAAAGACTTCTCAATCAGAGAAGGTCCTTTTAAAGCAGAATTTGGAATGAAGGTTACAAAAGGCATGATATAAACTTTCTAAGCTGCACACAGCAGATCTGGTTAATATCATAATAAGCCAAAGAATCAGTGACTACAAGTGGAACAGCACATGAACTTGAACCTTGAACCCAGTTTCAAATTGCAGACCAGAGTTTGAATTTCAAATGTTCTGAATCTCCCCTGTAACCATTTGATAGGCCATTAACAAGTTGTAATTATTAAAAACAGGAAATAAATTAGTTCCTGAAAAAATCCCACATCTGCTTAATGTATAAGAAAATATGCAACACCTTCTAAAATAATCACCTTGGTCACTCAGAGATGGTCATTGATTGTCAAGTCACTTAAAATATAAAACTATTACATCCAATTTTGCTTTTTGGGGTAGGATCTATTTTTAACCCATCAGAATAGCAGAAAATGTATATTTTTAAAATATACAATAAACAAGCACTTTCTACGCTACTTTTCTGCTTGGGGTACAGAAAAATTGGAAATTTTGAGTCTCTTAAAAATTTATTTCTTTTATTTTTAATATTATAATATGGGCTGGAGAGATGGCTCAGTGGTTAAGAGCATTGACTCCTCTTCAAGAGGACCCAGGTTCAATTCTCAGCACCCATATGGCAGCTCACAACCATCCGTAATTCTAGCTCCAGGGGACTCAACACCTATGGCAAAACATCAATGCACATAAAAAATTAAAGAAAAAAGATTATGATTGTATCATTTTCCCTCCCTCCAAACCCTCCCATTTGCTCTTCTTTGCTTGCTTTCAAATCTATGGCTCCTTTTTTCATTAATTGTTAACTGCACACATATATATATATATATATATATATATATATATATATATATATATATATATATAATTTGTATTTAAGAACACATATGTATGTTTTTTTAAAAATAATTTTTTATTGATTCCTTGGGGATTTCACCTCTTACACCCCAATCACACTCACTTTCCAGTGCTTTCATGTCTGTACCCCCACGCTAAAGACTTCTCCATCAACAAAATGAAAAAAAAACAAAAAGGCAAATCCAATTTGTGTTGTTCATATACTCACTGGAGCCTGATTAAAATCCCAGTAGTCTGCCTCATAAAAAAAAATAGAGTCCTTCTCCACCTGTACCCCTATAACCTGCCCAGTCTATATGATGTTCCTTGTACTTATGTATTCAGAACTGACCATTTGTTATTAGATAACCAATTACTGTACTTTTCCTCAGAAGACACTTTCTCCCACTCTCAACATTTGTTACTTGCTAGCTGTTCTTTGTGTAGGGTTGAAGCCTTCTAGACTTTCCCCATTCACTTGTCACATCTATTGTTGGCTTTGTTCCACTCATGAAATTGTATCTGGCTATATTTAATAGTATAACAGTTCATAATATATTCATAAATATAACCTGTTCACTCTATATAATGCTACTTGTATATATATTTTCAGTACTGACAATTGATATTGGATAACCAAAGCGTATCAACTTTTAGAACTGTTTTGCACTTACAAAATTATTGCAAACACAACTGACAAGCCCTTACAACTATCTTCCCATGTTATCAACATCTAACATTGCCATAGTACATTTGTCAAGATAAATATGTGTTTTATCAATGAAATCCTCACGGTATTAATTGATATTTCCTTTCTAGAATGCCTGACATCATTTTAATGTCCAAACATTCATCAAGATGCCAATTTAGTAACTAGAGTTATATTTTTCTTAAGCTACTCTTGGCTGTGACAGTATCTTAAGCATTCCTTTGATGACTTTTGGAAATTTCAAGAATACTGGCCAGGTATTTTGCATAATGGCCAATGTTGTGGTTTGAAAGAAAATGGCCCCCAAAGGGAATAGCACTATTAGGAGGTGTGGCCTTGTTGGAGGAAGTGAGTCACTTTAAGGTCTCTTTTCCCAAGCTTCCCTCAGAGTGACTGTCATTCGACTTCTTGTTGCCAGCAAGATGTAGGACTCTCAGCTATTTCTCCAGCACCATCTCTGCTTGCAGGCCATGCTCCCCATCATTGTAATAATGGACTGAACCTCTGAAATTGTAATTGAGCTGCCCCAATTAAATATTTTCTTTATAAGAATTGCTGTGGTCATGGTGTCTCTCCACAGCAACAAAACCCCAAACTAAGACAGAAATTGGTACCAGGGACTGGGATATGTTGTGATAGCCTGGACCATATGTTTGTTTGGAGGAATTTCAACTTTGATGCTTTGGGTTATGAAAGCAATGGAATGCTTCAAGGATTGTTTAATGGGCCATACTAGCAAGAGAATAGAAGACAGAGGTGTAGATGTAACCAACCATCTTATTAAATAAGAAACACAGAACCAATGCAAAGAAGAAAGCCAAGAGATCAGAGCTAAGAGCCTTACCCATATGCTGCAGCTAGCCTCTTCAGCCAAGAGACCTACTTCCTGTGTCTTTGTCTTTATATAGACTTTCTGTTCTGCCTTCTCATTGGTTGTAAACCCAACCACATGACTGTCTCATCACTGCCTGTCTGTACAGACCTCTAGGTCTTCTATGGTTGGTATTGAGATTAAAGGTGTGTGTCTCCAATGCTGGCTGTATCCTTGAACACACATAGATCTACCTAGCTCTATCTACCAAGTGCTGGGATTAAAGGCGTGCACCACCACCGCCCAGCTTTTGCTATGGCTCTAATAGCTCTGACCCCCGGGCAACTTTATTTATTAACATACAAATCACATTTTAGTACAAATAAAATAATTCCTTCAAAAAAAAAAAAAAATTTCGTCAAGCCGGGCAGTGGTGGCGCACGCCTTTAATCCCAGCACTCGGGAGGCAGAGCCAGGCGGATCTCTGTGAGTTCGAGGCCAGCCTGGGCTACCAAGTGAGTTCCAGGACAGGCGCAAAGCTACACAGAGAAACCCTGTCTCGAAAAACCAAAAAAAAAAAAAAAAAAAATTCCTTTGGCAGAAGAAACCTCAAAACAGCCTAGTATAGACTCTGTCATGTGAATATTACTGGTAACTCTAATGAAGATTTATAATAAAAAGGAGTAAGCAAGGTAAATTGCAAAATATAAATTTTGAGGAGAAAAAGAGAACCAGGAAGTGAAAGACAGCTAAATTCTGTGTTCTAGGAGATAAATGGATTAAGAAATGGAATAAAGGGGGTGGTGACCTATGGGTAATATCCCACCCAGCTAAATTTCCAACTTGTGAAAAGGAACTAAGAAAAGCTGAGAACTGGGTGTGGTAGGGTATACCTTTAATCCCAGTGCTGAGAAGGCAGAGGCTGGCAGATCTCTGAGTCTGAGGTCAGTCTGGTCTATGGAGCAAGTTTCAGGACAGCCAAGCCTAGGCAGTGAAAGACAGAAATCTGGTGAAGACGTAATTCAACAAGTGGGCCATGTCCCAGTCCCAGCAAAAAGCAGAACTTGGCAGCTTTGGTCCTATGGTTTTAGTTTTAGAGTTAAGGATAGAAGAAATGGGTTGTAGGATAAAGCCACTGAGGCCAGACATGTGTCAGCAGTATCCCTGAATGGAGGCCTAGTAGAAAGGCCATCGCATGAAGCTATGAAGTTGAAGCCTAGATGGAATTAGAGAGAATCCAAGATGTTAGAGATGCCAGACTCATGGGATACCTATTTGTCTAGGAGAGCTCCTAACAGGGAGTAGAACCAGCACAGGAGAAGTAAGTGTGTTTCAGTCAACAAAGTAGAATGGAGTAGAGATGTGGAGAGCATTTCCACATCAGACATGAAGATGCAGAGTTTAGAGTTTGCCCAGCTGGTTTTTCATCTTTCTTTGGTCCAGTATTTCCTCACTCTGCTCCCTTCCCTTTCTTTTGGAATGATAATGTATATCCTATACCATTGTATGTTGGAAGTATGTGATCTGCTTTTTGATTTTGATTTCTACTGGTGATTATAATTAATGGACTGCATGAGTCTTAGAAGAGACTTTGAACTTTGAACTTTAAAACATTGTTGAGATTGTGATAGATTCTGGGGACTTTTGAAGTTGACTGTATGCATTTTTTTGCAATATAATATGGATATAAGCCTCTGGGGACCAGGGAATGGAATGTGCTGATTTGTAAGAAAATGGAGCCCAAAGGGAGTGGCACTACCAGGAATTTTAGCCTTGTTGGGGAAAATATGTCACTGTTGGTGCAGGCTTTAAGGTTTCTTTTGCTCAAGGTTCCCTCAGTGTGATTGTCAGTCAACTTCCTGTTGCCTGCCAGATGTAGGACTCACCTATTTCTCCAGGTCCACATCTGCCTATAAGACATGCTCCCTGTCATGATAATAGACTGAACTTCTGAAACTGTAAGGGAACCACCTCAATGTAGTAAGCCTTATTTTCAGTTGCCAGCTCACAAATAACAACATAGAGACTTAATTATGAAAGTTTGGCCATTAACTCAGGCTGGTCCCAGGACTTCTTATAATTTAAATTAATCCATTTATATTCATCTATGTTCTTTCATGTTGTATTACCTCATCTCTGTACTGTCCATCTTTCTTTTTCCATGTCTGGATGGCCGGTGAATCTTCTTCCCAGAGTCCTCTTCTGATCCCAGAAGTACTTTCTAATCTCTTGCTTTCTAGCTAATGGTCATTTGACTCTTTATTACACCAAATCACAGAAAATACATCTTCACACAGTGTACAAATATCCCACAATATTTCCCTCTCTTTGTCTAAATAAAGAGGAAAGGTTTTAATTCTAACATAGTAAAACTGTATACAATAAAAACAGTTATTAGGTAAGAATTTCATTCATAATGTCCAGTCCATTTGTATTTGGCAAATTTGGAGAAAGTACTGTATTATCTATCCTATCTTGGGGAGTCCAAAATTTTTTCCTAATTTACTTTCTATTCTTACTTGTAATACCAACAGAAAAGTATCTTTTTATACTTCAAAACATATTCTTAAATAAACAATTTAAGCTTTTATGTCTCTCAATGTTTTATACTTTACATGTAATTTTCTTTCAGAATTTGGTAACAAGGAAAACTGTAACTATAACTATCTAGTCTTCAACTCTATTAAAGACCCAAGAAGGATATAATATACCTGACTAAATAGGAAGTGTAAATCAAGCAACTTCCAAAACTAGAGAAATGAAGGAAACAGCTGACTGCCTGGATAGTCACCCAAGGTCCTTCTGCAACATTGGGGCATCCATCTTTGGCCTATAGGCCTAAAATATTTGACAGACTTTTCTGGGAATCAGGAATTTTGAAGGACTGTTCTACCTTGTCTTTGCAAAGTTTCACAGTCACTTTCTTTTGTGTCTTACTTGTCCAATTTGGAGAGTATACTGTCATCAGCTGAGGCAAGGGCAGTTTCTTGCCTAGTGGCTAATGTTTCCACAATAAAAGTAAACTCCATATGGAGGTTCTTTGATGCCTATCATCATCGTTTTTTACATGAATTTGTGCTGCCAGGAGCAGATGTGTTTCACTGTCATGAAAAGCCTTATATATTATTAAAACATTTAAAATGCCATACTCTATAGGTCCTTGAAGTGTTTGAAGACCATCTATCTATTTAAAATATATCTGTTTGATGTTGAAAACTTACCTAACATGACTATAAGCTTTATTGATATAGATAACTAACTACTAACCTGTATTTCTTTATTATCCTAAATGCCTTTCAAAGACTAGAACTTTACAATATATTTTTAAATGAGCTGCATAGGTACTGTACCTTAAATAAAAGCAGAAATGTATGTAAATTATAACAAACATTACCTTATATTTGTATCAACATACAAAAATCCATACCACTGTAAAATATTTGAGACTAGTTGTTATTCAAAAGTAGATTCAAAAATCTACCCTTTTATCCCCATCATTTCTATACTATATCCCCTCTTTTTCCCTTCAGAACAGTATCCCTAAATCTGATCTCCCTTATTTAACTGTTTTCCTAACCATAAATGATAAAAACTTATAACCAGTCCCTTTAAATGATGACAACCATCCACAACCCACCAAATGACCAAAACCATCCTCCCCAACCCATGGGAATGTGGGAATCTTATTCTCTAGATTGCTTACTGTTATCTTGGGGCAATGGCATCTTTAGTGAACCCCAAGAAAACTAGGGTAAGAATTAAGTTCTGGCAGAGCCAGCTTTATTATATTTTGTTCATTCTCTGCGTGATGGGAAAGTATGTAGCTTATCTGATCTTGGCTAGATAGTCTGTGAGGCTGGACCATTCCAGTTGTCAGCTTTGAAGCTGTTTTGGAAGCAGAAATTTAAGGAAACAGCAACAGAGGCCTTCTGAGAGGCTGTGTCACCTGGGCTACTTATCTTCATTGGTGTTGGTCCTTTTTTTTTTCAGAAAACACACAAATTTTTAAAGGTAACATATATACCTGCATTAACTCAAGTATGGAGTCTGCTGTGTGCACAAGTCAGTTAAAGGTTAGTTTTTGTTCTATGTTTGATCAGGTAAAAGGCATCTGTCAACTTTATAAGTCTGTTTGGACTGTATAAATCAAACCTCTATCCATGCCATATGAAAGGATGGAATGTAATAATAAGTCATTAGGATTCTGTAGCCAACAAGATATATCATATCTCATCCAGTTTTAGAGTTGTTCTCAAAATAGAGGGATCAGCTTATATGTAATCTGTCCTGTAGGCTTTCTTGATTTCATTTTCAGGTCTGTAGCCAAGATTTTCAGTAGGTTTCTCCCAAATAAATCTGATCTTCATTAATTTTGAAGAGAACCATAACTTTTTGTTTCCTGTGGAAAAAAAGACATAACCTTTCCTCCAATGCAATATATTTTTTCACTTTCATTTTGAAGTTAAGACATTCTTAAAATATCTAGATTAGTTTAAGTTATCAGTTTACATAATCCACTATATCTTAGCAGTCATTGTTTTTTTACATTAAAATTTAAATATCTTAAAGTCAATAAAACACCATACAGGATTCAAATATCTTATGTGTTTCCCATCTTAACGTGGCATATTGCTTTTATATTATTTTACTCTTTCTTTAAAGACTTCACTTTATTATTTTTAAACTATTTATTTTTATGACTCTATTCTCTCTCTCTCTCTCTCTCTCTCTCTCTCTCTCTCTCTCTCTCTCTCTCTCTTCAGTGCCTAAGCCTATTTAAATGTATTCTATCTGTTTCAGTGATTTTTGTCCTGGACCTGACTTTGTGCACCAGCAGCCTCCTCTTACTGCATGAGCCAAATCATAAACTGCTAGACTATTATTGTATGAATCCACTTAGAACATTAGTGCACAGTGTGGTGGCAGCTGGCTCCAACCCCCTAGGATCCACAGTGGCAGGGGCTGCACATAAGCCTAACCACGCCAGCCTTGCCCAACCATCTCAACCTTGGGAAGCTGCTGAGTCTGAGATGTAGCAGGCGTTTTTACCTAGAGCACTTGTTACTCAGGTGATCTGTTGTATAGCAGAATATCTTAAAAGAGCCATCCCTCTATATGCCAAGCCTACCCAAGAGACTCTGATACTGTGAGACCCAAGAGACCCGAGAGACTACAGTCACCAGGAAGCCATGCTAAGAAGCTGCATTTGAGTCCAAATTCTGAATTTTTTTTTAGCTTTCTTAGGCCTTATGTGGATGCATTTGGACACCATATGTAATGAGTCTTTCTCTGTCCCAACAGCTAGCTCCCAAATAATGACATTGAGACTTATTATTAATTATGAAAGCTTGACCTTAGCTTAAGTTTGTCCCACTACCTCTTATAACTTAATCCATATTTTTATTAATATATGTTTTGCTACATGGCTTATGGCTGTTACCTCTCCTCCTGCACATCCTGCTTGTTCTGTGTCTCCTCACATCTCCTGTGCACCTAGATTCCTCTTCCTCCTCGTCCTTTCTCTCTCTGGAAATCCTGCCTATACCACCTGCTTAGCTATTGGTTGTTCAGTTTTTTATTACACCAATCACAGCAATACACCTTCATACAGTGTATAAACATCCCACAGCACCCCCAATTAAAAGTTTTCTTTACAAGAATTGCTGTGGTCATGGGGCCTCTTCATAGCAATAAAAATCCTAACTAATACAACCATCCACTAGGGTTTGTCTTGCAGTATTCTGGCGATTATCATAAATGTGTGTTTTTAGAAACACCACCCCTAGAGTAAATGCCATTCTCTTTAGAACATACCAAGAGTCTGAACTGTGAATGCCATTTGTCACTGTTTACTCCAGTTCAATTATGTTACTGCTTCATTTTAGCTGTAGCCTTGATCTACTCTTTGAAGTGTGCATAGAGCACTCACAAAAAAAGCTGAGTATCTTTTTCTACTGGGTATTGGTTAGTGTAGAG
This sequence comes from Peromyscus eremicus, assembly GCF_949786415.1. NCBI lineage: Eukaryota > Metazoa > Chordata > Mammalia > Rodentia > Cricetidae > Peromyscus > Peromyscus eremicus. The sequence goes on along the minus strand of NC_081418.1, from coordinate 122,229,270 downwards.
AATTATAACTGGTTATAAGTAACTGTTTGTGCTCAACTGTGAATTAATCATGCATAACAACTTTCTCCGACCACGATTCAGCTAGCAATGTTAAAGAAGGGGAAATAAGAATGTAGGAGTTGGTGAATGGGTAGGAATATTGTAATATGTTATTTGGGGGACATGACCAGGCTATTGGATACATCAATTCAGTTGCTATGCTTAACTGCACAAAAGTAAGCCAGTAAAAGTTATAGCATGGATCATAGAGACAATGCCCAAACTCCATCATTATTTTCTATAGTTATTCGCAACTGATGGCTTCTGAGGGAGAATCAAGTCTCTTTGGCAATATGGCGTCTGGTAGTTGGCCAATACCCCAGTGGGTGGCCCCAAACCCGTCTTCATATGGCAGCTCTAACTGGAGTGAGGGGCTATTAATAATAAAACAAAAATGTAGATGGGAAATTGAAGGTGAGACAAAGTGGGTGGCATACTCGGGGGAGTTGGAGGGAGGGAGTTATAGATGGACAGGGCCAAAACATGTTGCATAAATATATGAAATTTTTGAAGAATAAGTAAAATATTGTCTTTTAAAGGAACCAAACTATGTATGGTATGATACCTTTTTGTCTTTTTTCTTTTGTTTATTTTTGAGAATATAACATTTCTTCTTTCTTTTTCCTCCTTGAAGATGATTTCATATAACACACCCTGCTCTCCTTCAATTTCATGATCTCTTTTCTCATCAATTTTATTTCGTGCATATATATATATATATATATATATATATATATATATATATATATACAAATATAACATTTTGAAGACAGGATATCAATGTAAATCTTTTTAGACCTTTTATTCATGAAAATTACATCTATTCTCTCATATTTTTTACTTATTTATTGTTGTATATTTACATTATTATAGATGCTTAGCTGACTCAGGTTACACTCTAGTACAATTCCACTTCTTTCCTCAATATCATTATTTCAGCTTTGGACACCCAGCCCTCTTCAAGTTGATTCCTGTGTCTTTTTAAGATACTCCCGAAATTGTGAAAGGTTTTGTTTTGTTTTGTTTGTATCTAGTTTCAGCACTCCTTCTCTTTAAGCCCTGCAATATGTACCAGGCTTACGTTCACTAGGTCCTGTTCCAATCATGACAGCTGTCATTTCTCTTTAGAGCACTGGTTCCTTTGGTTAGATGATGGCACCAGAAATCATGCCTAGGATGTTAGCCTATGTGTGCTTGTGGCTAACAGAGTATAAGTGCATCTAGACAATCTTAGATGACACTAGCAGAGCAAGAAAGCAAGTGTATGAGTAGTGCACATACAGCATCTATAACTATTCCTGTGTGTAATCATCTGCATATTAAACCAAGTAAAATAGTCCCCTTCCATTGCTTCTTTGTAAGCTACTCTTCCAAGAGTTCCAACAGGAGGGGAAATATCTATTTTGTTCTGCTTTGTGACATAGGGTCTTCCTATGTATCCAGGGTAGCCTCATGTTTATATTCCTTCTACTTCAGCATTCTGATTGGTGCTACCAAGGGCTTCACCATCATACAAAGTTGTAGAGACTTTTGAAAGATACCTATTCATAATAATTTCCTAATACCTATGTATACATCAATTCATATATGAAGACAATGACTCTTCTATTCACTGAATAAATTCTTATAAGCTTGACACTAAAAGACCTTAGCAACCCTAAATACATGAAGCAAAAGTTTATTTATTTGACATTGCCATCCTATTGGTTCTATATATTCTAACTTGAAAATGTCTCCACGTTACAGTGTTTGATAAATAAATAAATGGGGTAGATATATGGATGAATGATTGCTGTGGGATGTTCTCTATGCTGTGAATGTGTTGCTCTTATTGGTTAATAAATGAAGTGCTGATTGGCCAGTAGCCAGGCAGGAAGTATAGGTGGGACAAACAGAGAGGAGAATTCTGGGAACAGGAAGGCTGAGTCAGGAGTTGCTGCCAGCTGCTGCCATGAGAAACAGATGTTAAGATACTAACTAGTAAGCCATGAGCTACGTGGCAACTTATAGATTATTACAAATGGGTTAATTTAAGATATAAGAACTAGATAGCCATAAGCCTGCCATGGCCATAGAGTTTATAGGTAATATAAGATTCTGAGTGATTATTTTATAAGTGGGCTGTGGGACTGTGGGGATTGGCGGGACCCAGAGAGAAACTCTCCAGCTACAAATGATGACAAAAGAAATCAGAATGAAGCTGCAGAATAATATATGAATGGTACAGATATGGAAAAATCTGATAACTAATGTAGGTCATTCGGTAGCTAGTGTGAAGAAAAATAATTCTCTTCACTCTATATGGAATAATTAACCTCAGAAAGATTAAAGACTTTCAAAGGAACAAGAAAAAACAGTGTGACCTTATACAGATGCTTAATGATTAAAACAAGACATAAGTCATGCCACTAATGATCAAATACAACTTAATCGATAGCATAAACACCATTAATTTCTTTTAGTGGTCAAAGTAACAAGTAAAATATCCATAGACCATCGGTAGTTATGAAAAATAAGGTTTTCCATACAAACCACTGATACAAATTCATATTATTACAAAGTTATGACAAATACAAAATTAATTTTTAAAGAAGCAGAGTGAGTGAGGACCATTTAGGAAAGAAACAATTTCAGATGCCTAGTAAACATGTGAAAATATGCTCAGCTTTTCCAATGTTCTGGAAAATACCTTGAAATTGATATATCACTACATCAAAGTAAACTGAAATAATATATTTTTGCTGGAAAATTTAACTTTTGCCTAAAATTTTATCTGTTGTCTGATCCTACTTTACAAGACATATTTGTTGCATGTATGTGTGTGTGTGTGTGTGTGTGTAAAGTGAGATAAGCATGTTGCATTTCAAAACAGAATTTAATAAAATATGGGCACATACATTCATAAAATGTAAATTAAAATACATTCTCAAAGTTGTATATAAACATGTAATATCACACAGAAAGTTGGTATAGCTTGTATTATTGAGGATTAAGTCAGTATATTTGTTCATGGAAAATTAGAAGTATGTGATAAATATCTTTAAACATGCATATATTTTAATTACAATTGAACTTCTAGAAAGCTAAACTAAGGAGTTCATCTGGGAGTCTGGAGATTTAGCTTCAGAACTGTTAATTAGTAATAGTCATATCCCAGTTATTGCAAATACAAAACAGGGAGAAACTGTTATTTACCAAAATTGGGCTAAAATCATCAAAAGAAACAAAAACTGTTGACTAATAAGAATATGGAAAATAAGTGTACTATTGCAAGTCATAAAGATAATGACAGTTATAAAATATAGGATTCGTTTATTTTAAATACATATACACATATATCTCTGTGCCCCATGTAACAGTGTGTTATCATCTTTCTTTGATTGTTTGTTTGTTTGTTTGTTTGTTTGACACAGGGTTTCTCTGTGATAGCCCTGGATGTCCTTGAACTCAGAGATTCTCCTGCCTCTGCCTTCTGAATGCTGGGATTAAAGGCGTGCATTACCACTGCCTAGCCTGTTATCTTTTAACCTATCTGTGGTATTGTGTTCCCCCAAATACTGTGCATGTTAATAAACTTATCTGGGGTCAGAGACACAGCAGCCACAATATTAAACATAAAGGATAGGCAGTGGTAGCACATGCCTTTAATCCTAGCATTCCAGAGGCAGAAATCCATGTGTTCAAGGATACAGACAGGCATGGTGACTCATCACGCCTTTAATCCCAGAAAGCAAGCTTTTAATCCCAGGGAGTGGTGGTAGAAAGCAGAAAGGTATATAAGGCGTGAGGACCAGAAGCTAGAAGCATTTGGCTGGTTAAGCTTTTAGCTGGTTAAACTTCAGGCTTTCGAGCAGCAGTTCAGCTGAGAGCCATTGGGATGAGGACACAGAAGCATCCAGTCTGAGGAAACAGAACCAGCTGAGGAACTGGCAAGGTGAGATAGCTGTGGCTTGTTCTGTCTCTCTGATCTACCAGCATTGACCCCAATAACTGGCCTCAGGTTTGATTTTATTAATAAGAACTTTTAAGATTCCTGCTACACCTATTGATAAGTTTTGTATTTTTAACATATATAAGGTATAATCATTATTATAATTATGAAATAATATTTTATTATAAAATATTTTATCTCATGAATCTTTCTCTTGAAATTTGAAAGATTCCATAATGTACACATTTTACTTTGTAATGAGCATATGTGTGCATAGAACACAGTAAAAGGTAGAATAAGGACTATGGGCAATTTCTTTCTTTGACAATTTTATTTTTGTAATAAAACTTTAGTGAAACAAAAAGCACAGCAGCCTTGGTGTTTCGTTTTCTGCAGACTTAGGTTTTGATAATAGTTAATTCTTTGAAAGTCTGGAGTTAGAATCTGAACCATAATTGAAAATGGATTTCAGTTGATAAAGTTGGAGAAGACAGGCAGGAAGTCACTGGGAGAGACAAACAACATTGTGTCCTGCCAGATGACTGGGAATTAGGTCAGACTGCACACACTCTAGTGAGAACATCACTGGCCATGAAATTATAATTTGTCTAAATAGTATCAGAGGAGTCTCCAGCGGCCATCTCTAATTCTGCATTGTCTCCTCCGTTTTCTCTCAATATAGATATCTCAATCTCACATTCCAAATTTAGATTTTCTCCCTTTCCTAAAGAAAAGCAATTTTGTCCTTTCTCCCTTCTTCAGTCTCTCCAACAGTTAATCTGAAGAATAACTCTCAGTGGTAGGCTGGCTAAACACAGGAAAGGGAACTGTTTCCTTAGGATGCAAAAACTAGCTGATGTAATTAAACAAATTACCAGAGAACAGGTCATGCAGAAGGTCATGCATTGGAAATCCTGCTCATCTGACATCAGTAATGGAAGGCTGCAGTTACACAAATGTTCTAACATGTTCTGATACAGCCAGATTTCACGTAGACATATCCAGCACCAACAAGAAATAACACTTCTATTCACCTGTTTCTAATGACAGCAACACCAATGAAAAAGAAAAGAATTTACACAGAAAACTTCAAACTCTATAAAGGCCTTACATGCATAAGAAGTCCTTGAAACTTGAGCACTAGAAATGTTTATAATAATAGACAAGCAATAACAGACAACAACTTATTTGGGGTATTTACAGAAAAGGAAATATTAATAACAGTGTCCTCCATGTTTAAGAATGTGATCACAAAAATGTGTGAGGCAATCTCATGTCTTCTGTGATATTCTCAGTCATTCACTTTATGGCAAAAGAATATTAAATATCTCATTATAGTCTTAATATTTACTACTTAGCCTATTTTCTTATGTATTTTGAGAATTTCATACACGAATATTGTACTTACATCATTTCCACTGTGTTTTCTGCCTTCTACAATGCTTCTTATGTTCCTCCATTCCCTCTCAAGTTCATTATGTACCCCCTCTTTTTTTCACACACACACACACACACACACACACACACACACACACACACACACACACACACAATCTGTTGTGTAGCAGAAATCTTAAAAAGTTTGTATTAATAAGATAAAACCTGAGCCAGGTATTGGGGTGAACGCTGGAAGATCAGAGAAGCAGAACAAGCCACAGCTACCTCACCTTGCCAGTTTCTCAGCTGATCCTATTTCCTCAGACCAGAAACCTCTGTGTCCTCATCCGGAATGAATCTCAGCTGAACTGTGCTGCTCAAAGCCTAAAAGCTTAACTAGCCCTAGTTCCTGGTCCTCATGCCTTATATACCTTTCTGCTTTCTGCCATCACTTCCTGGGATTAAAGGCTCATTTCTTGGGATTAAAGGTGTGAGTCACCATGCCTGGCTCTTTCCAGTATGGCTTTAAACTCACAGAGATCCGGATGGATCTCTGCCTCCCAAGTGATAGGATTAAAGGCATGTGTGCCACCATTTTCTGGCCTCTATATCTAGTGGCTATTTTGTTCTCTGACCCAAGCTAAGTTTATTAGGGTACACAATATTTTGGGGAACACAATACCACCACACTGTTGAGATCATTTAGTACTGTTTGTATGCACATGTGTTTAGGACTGACCACTAGAATCAGGAAAGTCTATCAAGAGGTAGAAACCTGGAGAAGAATTCTCAATTTATCTGCTATTAGTTGGTTGTATCTCATCATTTAGTGATGTTGCCTTTTGAGACTTCTCTCATACACATCAGAATGGCAACTGGTGTGCTCAAAGTTGTAACTTTATTGGGCAAGTGGCATAGTGGTATCTTTATAACCTGCCTCTGGTCAGATAGCATCAGTAAAAATCTTTTCCACATGAGTAATGGAAAATTTTGTCTTTTCTACTACAGAGACCCACAAGTGATTAAAATGTGGAGAGAAAGTGAATGTGGGATACAAACTTTAACTGGCATATTTACAGCACAACCCCTGTAGTTATGGTTCAGGGAACATTCCAGAAGAGGAGACAGAAAGATTATAACAATCAGAAGACAAGAACACCTGTTGTCAGGTAGTGTCTTCTAGACACGTCAGGGCAGCTGCACCCATAAAATTTTAACAATATGGCTGCCTAAAAGACTTGAATAGGATTTAGCTTATTTTAAGGAAATTAAAATTGTAAAATACAATAAAATATCTCTACTCCAAGGTGTACACCCACAAACATGTCCATATATGTGCTTTCTACCAATTACCAGTGGAAGGTGGTTATTGGTTACGGATCTATATCTATGCCCACATATGGCAATCATGTAAAGATGTCTTTTCCGTGGAAAACTCACATTTTTAAGCTTTCCTATCTACCACTAAATTCAGAAACCACAGTCATGAAACCACCTGTTCAGTCCCTCACATTCCTAGTGAAGAGACAGGCACGCCAGAAGGAGATGACTTCCAAAGGCATTTTCAAAAGTAAAAATAGGACTAGGGTTGGGAAATAAATTTGCTTCATTATGTTAAAAAGAATCTAAAAATGTCAAAGCCTTCCCATAGAGACCAAGAGAATAACATCTCCTTACTTAAATGATGAATATTTGACAATTCCTAGTCTGTTTTCTGGCATGAGCTATCTTTGCCAGCAAGACTTTTCCAAAGAGAGACATCTGGGTAGGGAATCCCCAAATGACATCAAGCACTCCCTTCATGGGAAACTTGAGTTTTGTCCAATTTTCCAAAATCGAGACACCGTTCATAGGAAGATAGAATGTCTGATTCTTAAAAGTTATTAGTCACTAGGAAACTGACTAGTCATGAGGCCTCAGAAGTCACTTTGTGCATAGTTCCTTTTTAATACACATGAGTGACTCAGGTGAGATAGAAAGGCAATTATTTTCAATATCATTTCTGACATATGAACAAACACAGCCACAGGTAAGCTATAGGATTTTCTCCAAATCATGAGTAAGTGCCAGAATCAAGACAAAAGCCTTACTTAGAATATGGAGATATTCACTCTTCACACTGTATTTAGCAGCATTGCAGCATCAATAATGCTATATTACTGGGACTTGTCCTAAATTTTCTGAATCAGGCTTTCAATAGTTAATTTTCAGGAAAAATTTAAAACATGTATAGTTATATTTTTAGCAATATGATACTTGTATATAACCAAGTCTGTTATTCCTTTTTAAGTGATTTACCTAGTTTTGGAGGTAATTTTTTAAATTGCCTAATAAACACATTTTGTAATACTTTGAAAATTTATTGTCATCTTAAAAGAGGTTAAATTGAGTTTGATCATTTGTAAAGTAAGCCCTTAAGTCTTTCTGAGGCCCAATCTCATAATAATCCTAGAATGAATAAAGAAACCATAGTTCTCAACTTTACAATACTCATAGAAAAATTTTGAGGGTATTGGTATAGCTATCCCATGTAATTGAGAAAGGGAAAAATCCAACCCAGCATAGACTCTTCCAGTGACTAGTCAAAAACATGCATTTTTTTTCAGACTTCATAGTGTTTCTTTTTGATCCAGCTCAGGGGGATTTATGAGGTCTATGAAATCTGGCTAAGGATGAAAGATTTACTCATAATTAAATGCTGAGAGGTGTAACTAGTAAAATGCAAATTCTTGTCTCCTTGTATAGCAATCTGGCCATGTTTTCCTTACATGAACATTCAGAGGCAAGGACTGAGTGAGGCCCTGCAGACATAGAGAAACAACTTCAAAGTTCCATCCCATAGAGACATGCAGTACAGGGGAGAGAAAAGAGGAAAAATAGGAACTCTTTCCAAGAGGCAAGAACTGAAAAGAAAGGATATTGTTTTATTTGTTGCCAAGTCTTCTACACCAAGACTGTTACTGAATCATATACAAGAGACTCAAGAAATGTGTGTGGAAGTCTGAATCTGAGCTGTGAAGAGTTTTAGTCCAATTATCAGAACATTACTTGAGTTACTCTATTCTCACTTTCTGTAGGTGGATATTAGTGGCCTGAACATCCATTGTGTGCCTCAAGAGTAACTTACCAAGTCCAAAGAAGATGATCATTTTATTATGAAGTCCTGTCCCCATGGATCCCCAGTATGTTTGGCTTTCTTCCCTCTTCCTTTGCTAATTAGTTCTAATGAACTCATGAATATCCAACATTATCTAATATTAACAATGAATGAGTGTTTTAAGGGGAATGCATCTTCTCCTAGCAGTCTTTTTTATTTAGGGGATAAAGTAACATCCAGTAATATGGAGGAGATTCTTTGCCATTCTTTACTGAAAGACATATTTTTATTAAGATTTTTTTATTCATTTTACATATCAATCACAGATCCCCCTCTTCCCTCCTCCTGCCCCTCCAGCCTCCCCCCCAACTCACCCCCTATTCATTTTTTAATAAAGCCATTCTTATTTGAGATGATGGCTATAGAAGTAAGCTGCACAGATCATCTTGGATACCAAGGTCTTCATTACCCTAGTTGCTGTGGGTACTTGTCCCTAATTGTCCACCAATATCGTCTTTGCCTATGGTCTTTGCTTCTTTCCTAGGGACAGTTCAATCACTGTGACTTGCCTATATACTTCCAAGTTGTCTAGGCAACTCTACAGGGTCAATCCAACACAGACTCTGTTGTGGGATCATTCAAGGCCCCTGATGTAAATGCATGGAAGTTCAATTCCTTGCTCTCTCCTCTGGGAATCTCTACTCCATTGTGCACATTTGCAGAGTTTTCCCCACAAGATGTTCTGAGTATTCATTTCTCTCAGGGTCTGGTTCCAAGAGGACCCATTTTAGCAACCTACATCAATAATTATAACTATATTTGTATAATGTCCATATGTATGGCCATGATTGGGTTTCACTTTTTTATTGTCTTTGCAACATTAAAGAATTGAAGTGAATTATCTCCCACAGCCTTATTACATCTGAAGTTGCAATGTGCTAATGATATAGCTGGGTGGGGACTCTCTGAGAATCTGGAAAAAAAGAACAGCATGAATATCACCCATGCCTTAATATTAGAGGAATGTGGGCTAAAACTGTTCAAATTCAATTCTCCTTTGTGGATGATTAGAACAATATCTTCTTTGTTGTCTTCTTTAAAAGAACTCTAAAATGTTGTTCCTAGACCGCTGACCATATATCTGAAGGAGTGTGGATTATTTTGTGAGGAGAGATCTAGCTAGTATTTGACTTGGCACTCCATGAGAGCTGAGAGAAAACATAGAGGAGTTGAATCCGGGTGACAAAACCTGAAAAACTTCAAAACGATTAGTTTTGAGGCAAGTTTTATAATACCAATGCAGTGTTCCAGCAGCAGTCACAGATACTAGAGTGCCACTTACAGCCCTCTGTCTTCTAACCACTATTCACTGGCACAAGTGACATACCAGACACAGTTCATAGCAGTGGTTAACATTCCCAGTTACTTGGCAAGCTTACTCCTTTCTCTAATTTTAGATATGACAAAAACTGAAATCAGGGAGATTCGGTTATGACTTCAATGTCAATGTCGAGGAATGAGTAAGAATTAAATTTTAAAAAAATCACCCTCTACAGCCCTCGTTGTTTTCACTTAGCCAATCACTCAGAGTTATAAAGGCAAGGAAATAGAGTTGGTTATACAAAAAGCACAGGTTGAGTTAACATATATTTTACACTGATTGGCCACACTGAAGAAAATACTGGTATTCTTGTCATCAAATTATGTATGGCTGGAGAAACCAAAGTGTCTCTTGGGTAGAGTGAATATAGGGTAGAGAGGAATTCTCTATCAAATAAATATCAGAGAAAATGCAGGCTACACTTACATACTAGAGCAATGGAAACTCTCTGTATAGCACCTGTCTGGACATGACACAGAGTGAGTATGAGGTATTTGAAATATTGCTTACCACTGAAGCAACTCTTTTTAGTATACTGCTTGACATAACACAACTGCTAGGGTGGTGGTTGGCTGGTGGATGAACATATGAGTAAATAAAATCATAACTGGAAGTTTAGAATGGTTTTCTTTCAATCCTCTCAGCATTAGCAAATTAGGTTTCTTTGTCTTTTGCCAGACACTAACTTTCCCTGAACTCTTTTACTTCATCCTTTATCTCTTATCATAAGATCAGCATTCCATAGTACACTGGATGTTTCTTTCTCAATGTTCATTGAAATTTGCAATTATGTATTTTTTGTGATCACTCCACTAATGCTCATCTCTGAAGTCCCAAAGAGGCAGGGCTGTTTCTAGTTTGGTTTTGCTTTCACAACTATAAAATGCTTGACTCATAACACTAAAATATTTAGTAGATGGACAGATGGATGTGTAGGAAATGAATGATTAGAGAGACTGTGAAAGTGACAGAAAGAAGAGAGAGGAAGAAAGGATGTTATAATGACATGGAAGGAGTAGAGGGAGGGGGAAAGGAAGGAAGGGAGGAGAGAGGGAGGGAGGAGAAGGAAAAGAGAAAGTGAAAAGGAATATTGGGAGCATGACTATGAGACACTAGCCAGAAATACCACTTTTTGCACCATTAATCAGACAAGAAACAAAAAATGTAGAAGAGAGTCCAAATTTTAGTAGCCAAGAAAGAAAGCATTGATAAAGACTCAGGAGAACAATGGAAGCAGAAATGTGCTTGGAAAACTATGCCTCTCATAGAAGGAGTGGGTTGATTCTACATGTAACATGTGAACCTGACAGCTGCTCTGGAGATTTTAGAGTTTTGTTCCTGGCCAAACCAACACTGGGGGAGTTAGTTCTAGGAGGTCTCTAACAATTTATGGAATATTGTTTGAAATGCTGAGCAGGCTGGAGAGATGGCTCAATGGCAAGGGCGCTTGCTGTTCTTGTAGAGGACACAAATTCAGTTCCCAGCACCCACGTTATGAGGGCTTACACATTTCATATAACTACGGTTCCAAGGATGACAACTTCTTCCGTCCTCTATGTATATATGTGCCATACACACATGCATATAAATAAAACCTAGAATCTTTTAAACTGCTGCTCTAGAGGGCATGACACTAGTTAACTGGAAAAGAACACACAAGCACACCCCTCACACATGCACACATACACACACACACACATACAAGCACATCCCTCACACACATAAAAATACACACAAGCACACCCTTCATGTACACAAAAGCATCTATCTCTCTCTCTCATACACATAACACAAATGGTCACAAAGCTAAAAAGACCACAGATTATGAAATAAGAGACATGAAAGGGGGGAAGCATTAATTATAGTAGACACCATTAGTGGTGTCAAATAGAGTAGAGAGGTCAGGAAGGACCTGGCTCTCTTGCATTCCTCATTAGTAATCTGTGCTATTAAATCCAATGAGATGTCTGAAGTGGAAAATGAAGTTCTTCTTATACTTGCCTTTTATAGCTATTCCTGTTGAAATCCACAAGGAAGAATTTTTACTTTGGAGGTCTGATTTTTTTTTTCTTTCTGAGAATAGATCATGCTAATTTTGAACATGAGAATTCTTTTTTAAAGGAAGCATATAAATTTCAGTCTCCCAAATACATCCTGAGGACACTTAATTGGTAGTGCATTTGCTCTATAACTGTTAAGATCCGAATACAGCTTTAGTCTTAAGAGTCTTCAAGACAATTACATTCCTACTCAGGAACACTGGATATGCCAATACCAAATTGATCTTCCTTGATGTCTTGTTTTCATCTGGTCTGCATCAGAATGATACATTATGCTTATTACATGTACATATTCGGTGGCCTTAATTGGAAAGAATCTGATTTGAAAATCTGATAACAGTTTCCACAAATTTTGCAAGTTGTTTCGGAATTCTGAATGTCTATCACTGTATAGCTTGCACCCCACTATCAAAGGTCACAGAGAATTTGTCTTTCTGTATTTGGCATTTTGAAGACTTGGTTAAATCACACATAACTGATTCAAAACACGAAAAAAAAAAAAAAAGAACTGTCTGCTGATCATCACTAAGTGAAATGGTTGAACTATGCCAGGAATAAACACTCCAATAAATACTTGCATGGTTCATTATTTATTTACAGAGTTTCCTTTCCTCTTGGTAATCAAACTGGTAAATAATATTAGCTTCCATGGTAGAGCACCACCAGGGGTAGAGACTGCCTCATTTAATAAGGAATTTTCATAATCCTGGGAAGGACCCATAGTGTGAATTATTCATAGAGCCAGCCTTCCATCAAAGACCCCGTCAGTTTAAACTGATGAAAAGCAATATTATATGTATGCCTTGCAGCACAAAACAGAACATTAATCCCTCTTAATGCCGATTCACACACATGGACAACTGTCTCCATCACTATATTGTTTGGTTTATCCAATTACAGGCCTGGGATCTGCAAGGAGAAGGCATAGAAGGCTTGCAATAGTGTCTGTTGCCTTTAAGTTCAGCTTGGAGGTTGAGAAATTCAGCTATTTCCTTTTATTCGACATTTTTGAACACTGCCTCTATCTGTGGAGCAATTAGGATCTTACATTAGAAGAAAACTCCCATTAAACCTCCACCTGTGCTGCTGATGGCTTTCCTGTTCTTGACTGGAGTCTTAAAACACATTCTTTCAGGAACACCAGGTCTTATACTTCCATATCCCTTTCCTTTGTAGAGTTTATCACATTAAAAAATAATATTGAGGCTCTATTTTAAGAATAACAAATGTCTAAAAGCTACCTTAAGCCCTACCTTAATGGTCAATGTAGCACTAGGCTTTATTAAGAAAGCGGTTAGGAAAGCCTTTGAGAGTCCATCTCTAATGGCTATGGAGCCATGGAATCTAAAATATGGGAACTAAACAATTCCTCCATTCTTTCAAAAACTCATAATACATCATCAAACTCCATCAGGAAAAGTTCTGTGTGATGTTCCTCAGCTAGGATTCTTTGACTCAGCACTCAAGCTACCACCAGTAAATTGCCTTAAAGAATATGACAACAGTTTAAGGTAAGTATGTGATCTGACTGTGAATGGCTTAAGGCCAGGTTTCTGGGTGTCTGGGAAAACAATGTTTTGATGTACTAAACACATTTAAAATACTCATAATAGGGCTAGGGAAATAGCTTAGTTCATAGCATACTTGTAAGCATGAGCACCTGATTTCAATCCCAGTACCCAGGTGAAAATCCAGGACATTTGCACTCTTAGTGCAAGGGAATATAAGGCATTGGAATCTCTGAGGCTTGCTGGTAGACCAATATGGCCTAATAAGTGAGTTCCAGCTAATGAGAGACTGAATCAAAAGAGGTGGATAGCATTCCTGAGGATAATACAAGTTTGTTCTCTGGCCTTTACACAGAAACACACACACAAACATACAGACACACACAGACACACACAGACACACACACACACACACACACACACACACACACACTTCCATTCTTCCAAAATAGTAATAACTTACTAAACTAGACTTTGCTATCTCTTCTGCTTCATTCATTTCTACTCTCCATTCTCCTCTGCTATTTGAAATGGTAGATTCTTATCTACCCTTCCAAGTTCAAACCATTGCCCCTCTATCTTCATGCAATAAATAAATGCAAACATTACCATATGAAACTCATACCTGCCAGATAGACTTTTCTGTACTTGCTTCTACGTAGCTCATCTCATGTACCTCCTCTGTCTTATTCATACATTTTTGTTAAAATTTTCTTTATTTTGAGATAGACTCTGGCTGTGGCGTCTATTCAGGTCCCAGATTCTTGGATTCAATTGATCCTTCTGCCTCAGCTTTTGAATATTTACATGTACAGATATGTACCATGGTACTTAGTCTCCTCTTTAATCTTTTAAAAATATGTTTATGACTTTATTTTTAATTGTGTATATTTGCTGATTTGTGTGCATGAATACAATGTCAATGGAGGTAAGGTTCTAATTCTCTTAGTTGTAGTTATAAGCCATTGTGAGGTACGTGATGTGGGTGCTGGAAATCAAACTCATGTCCTCTACAGGAACAGTATATGCTCATAAACACTGAGACATCCCTCAGCTCTTCTTCTTCTTTAATATTAAATGCTTACTCTGCTTGTCCTCGATGTGGCTACCTGATCAATACACAGCTCCTTCTTCCTTTTACCTTCCCTATTATCTACAACTGATACAGTGCAACCTTAAGCTGGTTTTGGATTTCTGAACTGCTACACCCATTCATAGCTTCCCATCAATGTCTGATCCTCTGGAAATGAGCTTTTCTGCTCAAACAGAGCATACTGTACCCATGCTTGATCTTCCTCTGTGGCTTTCTTCTTCTCTTACCCACTGTTCATTCAAATGCAGCTTGATTTTTTAGTGTTTCCCCTACTCATCCCTGACAAGTTAACTGAACAAAGATCCTGAATGTGGAGACCATACACTCAAACATTATTTTTTCTTCTCTCAAATGACTTGGTCTTGTATCTATCATACCTCCTAGAGAAACCCCATCCAGATACAGGTTGAGTATCTACCACCTTTGCTATAAACTCCCTAGGTCTTATAAAAGATAGCATGGCAGTACCTAGTGGCACCACAGGTTTTATAAAATCATCAGATGTATCCCTAATCATTTTCTATGCTCAGAATCCATGAAAGACCTACAATAACACAATGACAGAATTTACGGTGAAAGGATGGTTCATGAGTGAGCTTCCTTTTTGTCTCTTCCTTTCTGCTTCTACCTTCTATCCCAGCACTGGATGCACAGAAAATCCTCCCGATACATTTCTCCAATAGATGAGAAAAATGAAGTGGGGGAAAGGCAAGCAATTTGGCTAAGGCCATATGATAACTGAGAAGAAAAGCAATATGACTTGGACATCTTCCCATTCATCTTTGGGTCACATTTTCAAAGACGGAAGCATGGCTAGATGACTCTATTGCTTATAGGCTTGTTGTATGGCAGAACACATGGTGCAGAACACATGGTGCACAACACATGCAGAACAAAGCTGTTTACCTCAGGGTAGCCAGGAAGCAGACACACCCATGAAGGGACATGCTCAAAGACCTGCTTCTTCCAGCAATACCCCATTTCCTAATAACCCATTCAGCTGTTAACCCATCTGTGGAAGATAGCAAGCACCCTCATGATTTCCACCACCTCTCAAAGTGCCACCAGATATGGGCCAAAACATCAGCACATATTCTGTCAAACTACAATGAATACCAACCTATTCTATGCTGCCTCAATCTCAAAATCCTGAGTTCACTGTCTGCATGTGCACAACACCAGCAATTACCAAGGACTATGCTGACTTGGCAAAGTCTGGAGCTGGATGTATTTTCCCTTGTTTCAGAATTACCTCCATTCAAAAGAATAATTTGAAAGCACACATGCATGCATGAATGAACCCTCTGAAGATACATCAGATAGGGGCTGAGACCTTCACCCCCACCCCAGTTATTAGGAATGTTCATGGATGAATAAGCTGGTATCAAGAACACCAATGCCTTTTTGTAACTGCCTTCTTATTTCACCTTGCCATGCTTGCTTTTAAGGCAGCTGCACTAAATATAGAAGGCCCAGCAAATCTCAATGACCTACTTAATAACATTTCCCCTTTGTGCTTCCAAGCCTCCTTTCATAAAGACACCAGTTTGAATAACTATGTTCTTCTTTCATGGCCCTAATTCCAGATGCATATTAAACACAGCATGGGTCATCTTCAATACACTTTTTAGTAGATAGAGCAAAACCCGTATGATTTAGAAAGACATCAACAAATTTTAGTACTTTGGCTCTTTGTATTTCCAAGCATTTAAATATCTTCTGCACACCTACTCTTTCCATGAAGTCACTTATTGTGTTGCTTTGGCAAAATACCTGAAAAAGAAATTTAAGGCTGGAGTTTTTTTTTTTTTTTTTCTTCTCACATCTCATGATGGGACAACCTGGTGGTATGAGTTTGATGCAGCTGGTTAGAATGCATTCATCCACAATCAGAATAATGAATGTTGGTGCTAACCTGCTTTCTCTATTTTATTCAGCCTGGGACTCTGGCCCCTAGGATGATGTAACTACATTTAGGATAGGTCTTCCATCCTCTGATCACCCAACCTAGAAATCCCTTCATAGATAACCCTGCTGTTTGTTTCTGTGCTTACTCTAAACCCTGTCAAGTTGACAATGAAGATCAACTATCACATTTCTATTATAGAACTTGACTTCCTTCATACTATTTCTCAAAGGTTGAAGTGGGTGAGAGAAAAATCCTCCACTTGATCCCATCATCTTAATTTGGGAAGACATCGTTGTGTGGAATTTAATTTGAGATCCCCACTCTTCTAAGTTTCACTGTATTAATATCAACCCAAAAATGCATATAAAGTCTTAAGGTATCAGCGATTAGGGTTTCTGTTGCAGCTGAGACAATGACTATAGGGTAAGAGGCAGCAAATGAAAAGCAAGACTGTAAAGAGAAAGGAAAGGAAGGTGGGATGAGAGAAAGGCATTGATGAAATCTTTGTGTTCCAGAGCAGTGGTTGGCTATATATAAAAACCATTTGAAAAATGTGAAAAAGTACAAATACACAAACTTTGCTCTAGATCAGTTAATTCTTAAACTCTAGAAATCAATCTCAGATACCTGAACATTTTCAAACGTCCCATGTGTTTCCAACACTCAGATAAAGACAAGAATCACTTCTGTAATATTCACAGCTGTTAGAAATAGGCTCTCAGAAGCTCATGTTTGTCTTTCATCTCAAGCAAATAATAATAATAATAATAATAATAATAGTAAATCTTCCTAGGAAAAAAAATTCCTTGCATTTTCTTATCTTTTTGGTTTCATTTACTTTCTCATGCTAGCTTTCTTGTCTTCTGTGTAAACATATTATGGCTAATTATGAGCAAAAACCTAACAAGACCTCTTTATTACATGTATATGTATCATGTCCCTGATTTTAAATGAATATATTTTTCAACGTCTCTTCCACTGAAGCATCCTTAACTCAAAGCTAGATTCTGAGCAGCAAGGATCCATGAGAGCATGTGACAGATGACAGGGCTGTCTTTCCTTTTTCTTTTCTTCACCTTTTACTTTAAAACATTTATAATTGCACTGTCACAAGGGGTGTCCTGAGAGCTACCAACACCTTGGAACTTTCTTGGCTGCTTTCTTTCCTATTGCTGTCCTCACAAAGGCTCAGCAGATATAAAGATAGACTTTTCTGTCTTGCACCCCAGGAACAGCAGGGTTATTTTTTCCTGTTTCCATTGTTGTCACTGTCATGTGTCCCAGAGAAAAAAGGAAGTTAATGTTGTAAGGCCAGGGCCTTTACATTATTAAATTTGAGAATTATTACATAGACTGAGTTTGATTTCCTAGCAAAAGTTTATACTTTTTCTTTCTTTATTGAAAGTAGATTCTTTTCTCATACAATCTATTCTGATTGTAGTTTCCCCTCCCTCCTCTTCTCCAAATTCCTCTCTATTTCCTCTCCCATCCAGATTTACTCCCTTTCTGTCTTTCATTAGAAAAAAAACAGGCTTCTAAGAGATAAACACTAAACAGGCCAAAATAAATTATGATAAAGTAAAAACTTTCATATCAAAGTTGAACACAGCAACCTAACAGGAGGGAAACAGTCCCAAGAGCAGCCAAAAGAATGAGAAACACACTTGTTCTCATAGTCAGGAGTCTCATGAAAATAATTAAGC
This sequence comes from Peromyscus eremicus, assembly GCF_949786415.1. NCBI lineage: Eukaryota > Metazoa > Chordata > Mammalia > Rodentia > Cricetidae > Peromyscus > Peromyscus eremicus. The sequence goes on along the minus strand of NC_081418.1, from coordinate 122,211,172 downwards.
TAATACCTATTATTTATATATATTTACACACAGAGAGAGGACCTAGTATAGATCCATTTCGGCCCTGTGCTTGCTGCATAAGTCTCTGTGAGCTCATATTTGCCTTGCTTAGTTGATTCAGAGGGCTGTGTTCTCCTGGTGTCCTCTATCCTCTCTGACTCATATGATCTTCTGCCTCCTCTTCCCTGGGATTCCTTGAGTTCTGATGGTAGGGATTAGATGGAGACCTCCAATTTAGACTCTGTGTCAGCATAATGTCTGGCTGTAGCTCTCTACATCTGTTCACATCAGCTACTGGAGGAAGCCTATAACAATGACTGGAGGAAGCACTGATCTATGAGCATAGCAGAATATCATTGGGAATCATTATTTATTTATTTATTTTCATGTAATGTTTATTTGTACCCTAGGACTCTGGGCTATCTACTCTCTGGTTTTTTGGTTCCCAACAGTGTTTGGCATGGGTTCCTTCTCATGAAGTGGGCCTTAAGTCAAATCAGACATTGTTTGGTTATTCCCACAAGTTCTATGCCACCGTTGCCCTAGAATATTTTACAGGCAGGACACATTGTAGGTTAAAACTCTTATGGCTGAATTGATATCCATGTGCCTCTTTCAGCAGCCTGCAGAGTACCCTCCCACACCAAAGAGACTAGAAGGTAGGGGTGAAGGCTCCATGTAGGCATCAGCTAGGCTTCTCCATGTTCAGTGCATTGTGTAAATGTTTTATTAGGCAATTGGACCCTGCTATTATTTTGTGGAGACTAACCCTTTGTCTTAACATCCTGGGTTGTTACCCCATTGGCCAACAATAAAATGCCACCTAGTACCGCCACTAGAAGCCTTGCCTGGCTACAAGAGATGGCCAGTTGAGATACCATATCCCCTATTACTAGGAATCCTCATTAGGATCACCTTCATTGATTCCAGGAAGTTTCCACTCCTCTAGATTTCCACACCATCCCCCAAATGTTCCCCAATTCCAGCTGTCTCTCCTCACACTCTCTCCCTCCTTCCCAACTGTGGTGATATTGTGTTCCCCAATAAATTGTGCATCATAATAAACTTATCTGGGGTCAGAAAACAGAACAGCCACTAGACAGACATAGAGGCCAGAAAATGGTGGCACACACACCTTAGCATTTCGAAGGCAGAGATCCATGTGGAACTCTGTGAGTTCAAAGCCACACTGGAAACAGCCAGGCATGGTGACACATGCCTTTAATTCCAGGAAGTGACGGCAAGAAGCAGAAAGGTTTATAAGGCATGAGGGCCAGGAACTAGAGCCTGGTTAAGCTTTTAGGCTTTTCAGCAGCAGTTCAGCTGAGATCCATTGGGATGAGGACTCAGAGATTTCCAGTCCGAGGAAACAGGGTCAACTGAGGAATTGGTGAGGTAAGGTTGGCTGTGACTTGTGTTCTATCTCTCTGGTCTTCCAGCATTCACCCCAATACCTGGCTTCAGGTTTGTTTTTATTAATAAGACCTTCTAACAATTCGTGTTACACCCAACTTTCCTCACATTCTGTTCCCACCCACTCCTAGTCAACCTGTAAAATCTTTTCTAATTCCCCTTCCCAGAGAGAACTGTGAATCCCTCCTAGACCCCTCCTCTACCTATCTTCTCTCTGTCTATGGATTGTGGCTTGGTTATCATTTGCTTAACAGGTAATATGCACATATAAGTGAATACAAATCATATTTGTCTTTCTGGGTCTGAGTTAACTCAGGATGATTTTTTTCTAGTTCCATATATTTGCCTGCAAATTTCATGATGTCAGTTTTTTTTAACAGCTGAGCAGCACTCCATTCTATATATCTACAACATTTTCCTCCTCAATTCTTTTATTGAGGGACATCTAGGTTGTTTCCAAGTTCTGGCTGTTACGAATTACACTGCAATGATCATGGTTGAGCAAGTGTCCTTGTGGTGGGGTGGAGCATCTTTTGAGTATATGTCCAAGAGTGGTACAGCTGGAACTTGAATTAGATCATTTCCCATCCCTTTGAGGAACCACTATATTGATTTCCATAATGGCTGTATAAGTTTGCACTCACACAAGCAATGGAGGAGTGTTCCCCTTGTTCCACATCCTTAACAGGAATTGTTCATTGTTTTTTTGTTTCCCTTTGGCTCTTTTGTGAGTTCCACCACCCAGCTCCCAAATAAATCACATGGAGGCTTATTCTTTTTTTTATGAATGCATGGCCTTAGCTTGGCTTGTTTCTAGTCAACTTTTCTTAACTTAAAATATGCCATCTACCTTTTGCCTCTGGGCTGTGGTGATTTTGTGTTCCCCAATATATTGTGCACCCTAATAAATTTATCTGGGGTCAGAGAACAAAACAGCCACTAGACAGACATAGAGGCCAGAAAATGGTGGCACTCACACCTTTAATCCTAGCCTTCTGGAGGCAGAGATCCATTTGGATCTCTGTGAGTTCAAAGCCACAGTGGAAAGGGGCATGGTGACTCACGCCTTTCATCCCAGGAAGTAATGGCAGAAAGCAGAAAGGTGTGAAAACCAGGAAATAGAGCTGGTTAAGCTTTTAGGCTTTTGTGGAGAGTTCAGCTGAGATTTATTCTGGATGAGGACTCAGAAGCTTCCAGTCTGAGGAAACAGGATCAACTGAGGAATTGGCAAGGTGAGGTGTCTGTGGCTTGTTCTGCTTCTCTGATCTCCCAGCATTCACTCCAATACCTTGTTCCAGGTTTATTTTCATTAATAAGACCTTTTAAGATTCGTGCTACACTGGGCTTTTACCTTTTACTATTTCCATATACCTTTTTTTAATTCTTACTCCATGGCTTTCTGTATAGCTGGGTGGATGGGCCCTAGAGTCCTCCTCTCCTTCTTCTTTTGTTCCCCTACCTTTCTTCCCAGATTTCTCCTATTTATCCTCTTTGCCTTTGAACCCTTCCTATTCTTCCCCCTGCCTTTCTATTGGCAATTCTTTATTAGACCAATCAGGTGTTTTAGACAGGCAAAGTAACATAGCTTCATAGAGTTAAATAAATACAACATAAAAGAATGCAACATGTCTTTGCAACATTAAAACAAATGTTCCACAGCATAAACAATATATCACATCTTAAAATAATATTCCACACCAGCATGAGCTGACGCTTGTGTTGTTGACATGGCCATTCTCACCTTTGTAAGATGGAATCTCAAAGTAGTTTTGGTTTGCATTTCCTTAACAGCTAAGGATGCTGAACATTTCTTTTATGGTTTCTTAGCCCTTGAATATTCCTCAATTGAGACTTCTCTGTTTAGATCTGTACCTAATTTTTCAATTGAATTATTTGTTTTTTTGATTTCTAGTTTCTTGAGTTCTTTATATATTTTGGATATTAGTTCTCTATGAGGTGTGAAGTTGGTAAAAATATTTCCCATTTTGTAGGCTGCTGCTTTATCCTACTGACAGTGTCCTTTATATTACAGAAGCTTTTTAATTTCATGAGGTTCCATTTATTAATATTGATTTCAATGCCTGAGTTATCAGTGTTCTGTTCAGAAAGTCATCTCCTGTGCCAATGTGTTCATGGCTATTGCCCATGTTCTTTTATATCAAGTTCAGTGTATCTGGTGTTAAGTTAAGGTCTGTGATCCACTTGGACTTGAGTTTTATGCAGGGCAATAAATACACATCTATTCACATTCTTCTACATGCAAACATCCAGGTTGTTAGGACCATTTGTTGAAGATGCTGTCTTTTTTCCAGTGTGTACTTCTGGCTTCTTTATAAAAAATCAGGTGTCTATATGTGTTTGCTTTGTGTACAGGTCTTCAGTTATATCCCATTGTTTAGCCTATAAGTTCTTAAGCCAGTACCATGTGGTTTTTAGTAGTATAGCTCTGTAGTACAACTTGAAATCAGGGATGATGATACCTCCAGCAGTTCTTTTATTATTTAGGATTGTTTTAGCTTTTTAGCATATTTAAGTTTCATTACCTCTTGGGTTCTCTATACAACTTTTAATGAAGTATCTGACATACAAGGACATGGACAGAGAAAGGGAAGATGAATCATCATTATCTTTATTTTTTGTCACCAAGCCTGCCAATATGGGCTGTGCTAGGAGCTTCTTTTCTTCTTGAAGACTTTATCAAAGATGGAGTTGTAACCATTAAACTCATGCAAGGTCATAAAAAATAAAATACTTTCTAACACACTGAAGTACCTGAGGACATTTTCTTAAATAACTTAGTGACACATAGGGAATTCCCATTACCTGTTAAATAAACATGAAAACTAAAGACTCAGTGAAGAGTGAGTCTGCCCTCAATGTCATTACAACTATAAGAGTATTGATATACACTCTTCTTATGATATCATAATGGAAATTCACGATCTTGTATTAATTCATGGGTTAGATTTGCCTTCTGTTCTTCCAAACAATGTGTCAGCATATTTATAATGAACCAGATATAATGCTGAACAAGCAGTACATTTCTCAATGGTAAGAAATTCTTCAAATAGATATCTCAGAGAAAGATTGAAGTTAGTCTTTTTTAATATTAGAGGACAATTTCCTAAGGAAACATGTTTTAATTTCATTAAATTCAAATAACACAGCTTAATCACCACACTCTGAGAATGGTTCTGAATGAATCAGACAACTATAGAACCAAGGATACTGTTGAAGACTGCTTCCTCTTGACTGTTGCCACTAGAATTATGTGCTACTTAGTTGACTTAACTAAGAGCTTGAAGTACACTCCCACATAAAGTTCTTTCCCAAGCTGTGAATTCAAGACTTGAAATGTACAAGGCAAGATGACGCCTGATCCAAGGCACAAATCATAAACCATGACACTCCAGATCTTTGTTGTCATTTGGGATTGTTACATTTAACAAGTTTCTTAAAACCAAGACTGACTCAAGCAATTCATAAGATGTGATGTTAACTTTCTAAAGCTGTTATTGGAAACAGTGATCTTGAACTGTAAGTGATCAAAGAGAAACTAACATCATCAGTCATCTAAATGCTAATATTCATGTTTTCATCTTCAGCGTGTTTATAACAGTCACTCTTCTATACTCTGGCCTCTTCTGTAGTTATTTTTAGAAATGATACTTAAGTAAATCTCCCATAAAGCAAGATGGCTATTAATTATTTACTTATCTGAGATCAAGCCTTTTGGGCTTTCATTTAATTACTTATTTACAAATGAAAAACAACTCAGAAAACCACAATACATTAACCAAGAATATAAATTTCACATTTTTTTCTCTTACAAAGATATTTTTTAATTTTGGTGATCACAAATGCATATGTTTAAAAAGCTTCTTCTATAATGAATGCAACTCTGGCTCCAGTGTTTTTCCATTCTGTTAAAAAAGAAATCTGTGTCTGGCAATCCTATCCAATAGAGAATATACAAAATACTTCTAACACTCTGCCATTCCCTTCTTCTGGACTCTGTAGTTGTGATTCAGTTCCATTCCTCATTTCTTCTGTTTGCTCAATTACTTCCATCCTATTCAATGAAATAGCCTTGATGCCCTGGCAAGTGTTGATATAACCTGATGATCTGATTGGACAATCTAATCTTTCCCCCCTTTGCCAAAGATGGCCTGTGGCATGCTGAGATTAGCCTACTGGTTCCATATTTTTTTTTTTGACTGAAGGGCTTGGTAAAACAATTGGCGGGGAATGTCATATGAGCTAGTATCTGACATTTAGTTCTCACTTGAAAAAATATCTTTGCTCCTAATAAAGAGACATTGGAGAAGAGAATCATTTCTACTGTGAACTTTGATCAAGCCTAGACTTGTCACAGTTATTGTCTTCCTGTCCAAGGATCAAGATGTCACATGGTAGAGTGAGACCAAATGGCATAGAGTTTGAGGTCTGTTCACCAGGCTGACATCTGTCCATACCTGACCTACTTCAAAATCTGAAGCCATGTGTTTCTTAGCTCATTAGTTGAGTTTAAATTATTTTTTATTTTGTTTAAAACTTGAAGCACTTTGGAATTGTCTCTTGGTGGGTAATAATGCTCTTGCACTCTGTAAAGATTTGTCACTTGAATTGGTTTAATAAAATGCTGATTGGCCAGTAGCCAGGCAGGAAGTATAGGTGGGGTGAACAGATTAGGAGAATTCTGGGAAAAGGAAGGGCAGAGTCAGTAGTCACCAGCCAAATGTAGAGGAAGCAAGGTTTAAAAAAGCTGCACCAAGAAAAGGTGCCACATGGCTAAAAATAGATAAGAATTATGGGTTAATTTAAGTGTAAGAGCTAGTTAGTAGTAAGCCTGAACTACCAGCTGATCATTTATAAATAATATTAAGCCTCCAAGTCAATTATTTGGGAAGTGGCTGCTGGGTATTTGGGAACAGGCAGGTGGGAGAGAAATTTCTGCCTTTCTTGTAAATATTATCTTAGCCTCCTCTAGACATTAAAAACCACTTCCCTCTCACAAGGTTTGCTCTTAACACAGAATCATATTGCTTAATCCATTAGGTCTTTCATGCTTGATTTGGATGGATGTAACATCCAGAATCTAAACTCATAGTGATATGAAGACTATGAATATATGGGGATATGCACTTGCAATGTACCAAAGTAAAATTGTGTGTGGTATAAGATATCCAATATATTAAGGGTATTAGTAATTTGTTTTGAAGTTTACCTTCAAGCTGAGCATGGGAGTTCAGCACCATCCTCTGTAATACAGTGGGATTATGTCCCAACAAACAGAAACAAAATAGAAAAGAAAGGAAGAAAAGGAGAATAGGAAAGACTGAATAAAGGAAGAAAAGAAGGGAAGGAGGGAGGGAGGATTTAGACACAAATTCAAATACATTATGAAAGATGTCAGTGTGAATCAGCTTCCAAGTTGCCAGTGGGCCTCTAAGCTGCCATGGCTCAAGTCCAGATTATGAAAATGGCAGTAATTCCAAAGCTCAACTTCCCACACAGGTGGCAAGGCAGTTTTCTGTACCTCTTCAGAAGGTTTAAGGGCTGTTCTCAAGATAGATAATTATATCTTTGATAAAGTAAAAATAAGGAATACTATTTCTCAAAGCAGCAAAAGAAACTTTCCCTGTCAGGTGCTGTTTTAAAATATTCTGTGCTTTGGCTGTGGTGTAGGAAACTGAAGATTGGAATAACCAAAAGCTCTGTGAAATTTTCCCTAAATGCAGCATTTAGTGAGAGAAGATGACAGGGGACAGGAGAGAAAAAAAAATGTATCCTTTACGTGTACCTTAGAGAATGAGAGACACTGAAAATTACCTATATTTCAGTCAAGATGACTGTGGAATTTTTTAGCTAGTCAGAAAACACTACTGGAGAATATAGAGCACCAAGTGTCCCACATCCTCTGAGATCAGTACAAAGAAAATTCTAAAATTCTACAAGGTTAAAAGGAACTGATAATAAAAATAGTAAAAGAAAGATTAAAAGCAGTCCCTGATAGGTCCTTTTATCAAATCTTACTCCCAAACATTTCCTTTAGTTATTAAATATGTGTAACTTTATATTTGAACTCTAGCTTCAACTAAAAAGTCACAAAGTATATTTCTATTTTGTTTAAAATATTATTTATATCTATGTGTGTATATTTGCATGAGTTTATGGGTACCATGTACATGCAGGTACCCTTGGACACTAGATGAGGGTGTAGGAGCCTCTACAACAGGGGTTATAGGCAATTATGAGCTGTCCAATATGAATTCTGGGAACTGAGCCTGGTTTATCTGTAAGAGCATCTTGAACTCTTATCCTCCAAGACATCTCTCCAGCCCCATTAAAACACATTTAATTGTCTGTTTCTTATTCTGAGAAACCAGATGTGCACTGGACAGATGGCATAAAAATTCTTGCCTTGATGTTAACTACCTACATGATCTTGAAATACATTGAGCTCATGGCCATAATGATACATTGAGGAGAATAAAGACTGCCTTCTTCTGAAGGGATGAATGTTCTACTATGTTACATAAAATTGCACTGGAAATATATTTACACAATGCTTTCTGTATCCCAACAATTCAAGAATCTGAAGCGGTAGCCATTACTATAATGTCCTGTGTCTAAGTCAGCGATAACATTCAAATTGGATCTCCTACAGAGAATGTGATTACACAGATTCAGAAAGATCTGGTTGACTGACCAAGGGAAAAACAAACCACCTTTCACAACAATATTTCTGGTCCCACTTTTAGCCTATTGCTAACTTTGTACAGCATAAAATCCTTCCTCTGCTATTTGCATGCTATGTGAAATTCGGGATTAGTGGACAATAATAATTAGATGCATATAATGATAATATAATCAACTATATAACATAGTATTGTCAACTGAAACACATTCTTCTTCCCTATGTAGTTCCTATCACATCTTTCCCTTGGACAGTATTTTATAAATATCACCCTAGGCCATGAACACATGCATCATCCCAGGGGAGGATACTTCATTAAAATATAGATTACTAGGTTTCCCACTCAATTTAAAGAAAAGAATTGGTGAAGTTAAAGAGAACTTTGGAGAGCTCTGAGCTCAGTTTTTATGGACACTGGAGTATAAGGACTAGCAACCCAGGCCCATCGTTTTCATACTGATCTCCACACTCTGAAATACCATCTGTATCATCTGGGAATCCCTAATGGAATACAAATTCCTAGGCCTCATCTTAGACCATAAAAATTGAAATCAGTGGGAGTTCCAGTTGTCTGGGCCTTGTAGGACACTGTGATATGTGCCCAAATTTGAGTACCAATGCCATTGCTCCAGGACCTTCCTATGTCAAATGCAGATCAAGTAACCTTCTGACAACTTTTCTGGACACTCTTATTAAGATGATCTGGAATAATTTTACAAGTTGAATGTATAACATGAACCTCCTGTGACAAGATGATCATGCAGGATAAAGAAGCATGGATTTCTGGGGAGGTCCCCAGAAATCCACAGATATCTCCACAATAAACTACTGGCAATGGTCGAGAGAAAGCCTGAGCTGACCTACTCTGATGATTGGATGGCCAAACACCCTGACTGTCATGGTAGAACTCTCATCCAGTGACTGATGGAGGCAGATGCAGAGATCCACGGCCAGACCCCAGGTGGAGCTCCAGGAGTCCAATCGGCGAGAAAGAGGAGGGATTGTATGAGTGAGAATTGTTGAAACCATGATTGGAAAAAGCCCAGGGACAAATGGCCAAACTAGTGGAAACACATGAACTATGAACCAATAGCTGAGGAGCCCCCAACTGGATCAGGCTCTCTAGATAAGTGAGACAGTCAATTGGCTTGAACTGTTTTGGAGGCCCCCAGGCAGTGGGATCTGGACCTGTCCTTGGTGCATGAGCTGGCTGTTTGGAGCCTGGGGCCTATGCAGGGACACTTTGCTCAGCCTAGGTGGAGGGAGGAGGGGACTGGACCTACCTGGACTGAATCTACCAGGCTGAGCTGAATCTCTAGGGGAGTACTTGCCCTGGAGGAGATGGGAATGGGGGGTTGGTTGGGGGGGGAGGGCGGGAAATCCATGGCTGATATGTGAAATTAAATTAAATTATAAAATTTTAAAAAATAATTTAAAAAAGCATGGCTTTAAGAGCAACTCCTGAGTACCCTCTAACTTTTGAATACTGCTCTGTAGCAGGGTGTTTGAACATTCATATCTGATCATCTTGGAACCAAAAACTATGAAGAGGCTGTTCTGTGCAGCATTTGAATATTTACCAATTTTCTTGGCCTATCCTCACGAAAGGCCAATAGATACTTCCCCATGTGACAACTGTAAATGTTTCCAGACTTTTCCAAATGTCCCTAGGAGAGTGAAAATGCCTGTTCTCATGTTGAGGGTCATTGTTCCAGAAGAAAACTGTCAGGGTTAACAACTACTGAAACGCACACTACTCAGCAGATTACCTGCTTGAGAGAATAACCATGTGGGTTTGGTCTTACATCAGGACTAAATCCAGGGAAACAGAACATTAAAGCATTAGAAATACAAATCAGGAGAGAAAGGATCCAAGAAGTAATTAGAAAACTAGAAGAAGGGGAAAAACATAATTTTTGGGTAAAGAAGGATGGTTCTGTAAGAAGAAAGCTTTGAAGTTCCAAATGCACACACCATTCCAAGTTTTCTCTCTCTGCTTTCGGCTGGTGGTTTTATATGTGAGTTCCTATCGGTTCCAGCCACCATGATTTTCTACCATGATGATGATGAACTCTTATTCCTCTGGAACTATAAGGCAAAGTAAACCTTTCTATAAATTGCCTTGGTCATGATATTTTATCACACCAATAGAAAAGTAGGTAATGCAGAATTCACCTCTGGCATCTCAGAGCAAGGTGGAAAGTAGCCTAATTTCTGGAAGGTAAAGAGTGAAGGGGAAAATAAGTCATCTGAGACTATCAAGCATAGATATGTAATTGTGAAGACAGTAAGAGTGATTGATAAAAAATAGTACACATTAAAGGAACTTAATAGCAGATATGGATCGAGCACACCCACAAACTGTGGAAAAAGTCATTTAGAGGCAGGAACTGGAATTGCAGGAGAGAGAAATTGGTGTCACTTGCCACTTAGATCAAGAGAACAGAAGCAGAGATGAGAGTCTTCAGAGGCAAGGGGCACCTCTGCCACTGGCACTGGGAAAAGAGGAAGACAGTACAATAGTATGTATTATATTATAAAATATTTATATTAATATATCTACACATAAGAGCAGGGAACTTCAGGATATCATCTATAAAAGTAGCAGTTTTTTAGGTGATGAGTAACCATGGTGTCCACTTACTCCTGGAAAAAGTTTACAGAATTCAAGAAGCAAGTGCAGCTATGGGATGGGATAAGTCATTTTATAATTATTTACTGGACAAAAAAGAACACACTGTGTCTGACATCCACAGACTAGTATGGATCTAGATAAATATTTTTCAAAGGACTTCTCATGGTCCCCTTGAATATGTTTACTGTGATATTTATGGTGACATTCTAGTACCTCAGTACTCCCTTTACCAGAACTTTCTAACTGAATGTTGCACAAAGAAGCTTGGGAACTACTGACCTATAGGAGTGTCTCTACCTTCCTCATTTCCAGAATCATCCAGGCTCTTATACAAATGTCTAGCCTCACTTGAGTCTATTGAGTTGATTAAGTTAGCACTGCCATTTTAGAACTCCGGGAATCTAAACCCAATGAGGACTCCCATCTGTGATTCCAGCACTCAGGAAGCTGAGGCAGGAGGATCACATATTTAAGAACAAGATGAGCTTTATAGTGAAAACATAAAATTTAGTCTGGGCTAAAAAGTAGGATATTATATTTAAAAATGACACATGAAAAGCCTACAAGTTTGTGAAGATGAATACAAATTTAAAATATGGACATGGAAAATAGATGTGACAGAACCTGACAAATTATCATCACATTCAAATATCAGTTTCCAAGTGACTAAAGTTTCAATTAATGTATGCATTAGATGGGGTTATTTTGAAGACCAGAACCAGGAGTAAAGATATTTCTACAAAAGATAGTTTATTAATTGACAAATAGTTACAGAGGTATCATTGTGCATGAAGTGGATTTTGACTATTTAAGAACAGAAATAATCTCAAGACTGAGTAAGATGTAGCCTGGAATTCAGAATGGAGATGAGAGGGGCACAGACCCCATGATTAGAGAAGAGTGGAGAATCTGGAAAGGAGAAGGGATTTGCAAAACTACTGCCTGTGCCCATGAATATTAACACATACCACCACAATCAAAATAGTCCCATTGCCTAGGAAAACATCCTTGTGAATGAATTAAAGCTCAATTCATCCCCAGTGGCTTTTGTTTGGTCATGGCCAACACTGTAGAAACTCTAGCCAGTGAGATGTCTCAGTGGCTAATGGCATTTATTTCTCAAGTTTCACTTGAGTAAAGTAAAGAAAAGAAAACCCGAAAACTTCTTGATATTTTTTTCATGACTGCTTCCAAAGATAAATATATACTATGCAGCTAGTAAACACTGCGAAGACATAAAGGGAGACTCGTGGATATATACTATGATGGAATACAGGCTAGAGGGGACTAATCTAAATTGCTATTCTACAGAAAGTGAGATCAGGTTCAAGCCAGTTTTGACTAGTGAAATCATGGTTTCAGAATAACAAGAAACCAATTTCTCCCCTTAGACAGTATTTGTAGGATGCTTCCTTGTCCCTGGCAGGAGGAATTGGCAATGGCACCTGTCCCCATGGGAATCTATCAACTGAGTGTCATGTGCTAATTGAGGTTCCATCCATACTGCCTGCTGTCTGATTGGAGACCATCAGAGAAAAACCCAAACAAACAAAAATAGCCGTAACTGGCTAGCAGGAAGGGCAGGTACGAAATGGTCCCTAGAGCTGTGTCCCACACCAGAAATCAGAACTTGCACAATCAAAGCACCTTGTTAGTTGAGTTGAACTGTCCACAGACAACAGGATAAAGTTGTTATGGAAGTGCTGGGGGAAGGCACGGACAACTGTCTGAACTCATTTCCAAACTGGGTCAAACAAGAGACCTCACAGTCTCCCTGGCTTTAAAAATAGGAAACAAACCCAGGAAGTCGAAGCATCTAAAATCAAGCACATCTGTTTTGAAATCTGTTTCTGAATCTTTTTTATTTTTGACTAAGACAATATCCTTTTGGCCTAGCACCAGAAGAAACAAGGCATGCTGAAAATAACTGCTAAATGGCTTTGAGTTTGTCAAGGAATAAGAGGCCTTACTAAGACGAAATGAGTGCCAGACTAGTGCTTCATTTTGCTCACTGTTGATTCTAAAACTGGACGTTCTAAACAAGATCATTGAGAAAGTGTAGAGAACCTGGCAGGAGGAGATGACTCAGCTGGTAAAGCATCTTCCTTATGAGAATGAGGATTTAAGTTCAGATCCCCATCATCCATACAAAAGACAATCACAGTGGAGCATCTAAAGCTCCAGAGCTGGGAGTGAAGAGAGATGGAAACAGACAGACCCCTGAAACTTAATGCCTGGGTAGCCTATGTGATCAGTGAATTCCAGGTTCGGTGAGAGACTGTCTCTCAAAGTAAGATGCAGAGTGATCTCGGAGGACACCAGTATAAACTATTTACCTCCATATGCATGTGAACACATGTCTAAACACACACACACACACACACACACACACACACACACACACACACTCACACACACACACTCACACACACACACACACACTCACACACACACTCACACACACATACACACACACACTCACACTCACACACACACACACACACACACACACACACACTCACACACACACAGCAAAGCCAGGTGAAATAGCTGTTACTTGTAATCCTAATACTTGAGAAGCAGAGGCAGGAGGAATGCTGCAAGACTGAGGTCAGCTTGGGCTACATAATGAGTTCTAAGCCTGATCTACGTAGGCTGTCTCAAGACAAAAATAAAAAAGGAGGAGGAAGAGATGGGAAGAGAATAAAGGGAAGAAGAAAGAAAAAAAGAAAATATAAAGGCAGAAGGGACCCAACTAATGTAAATATATAAATATGGATGTCCAACAACCTTATAGGAAGGATTAATACATTTATATTAAAAATCCTTTGTGGAATATGTTTATGTGTCTATGATACACATATGTGTTCATTCATGTATATGTCATATGCATGAAGTGATATATTGAGATATATGTGTATAAACAAATACACTTCCAGAAGACATTTATTATGGCTTCCATTTTGTTGCTGTGGGAAGCGATCACTGAGCCCTTCTACTGGAGTCAGGAGGCACAGTACTCTGTTCTCTGGAGCAGAAATGGCTGGTTTGGAAGTTGCTTCCTGGGAAGGGAGCACTCAGCCAAGACATACAGCTTCCTGATGCCCTTGTTTCCAGATAAGAGCAAATGACCATCAAGTACAAACAACAAGCTGTGGAGCAATGTGCAGCACATCAAAGCCAAGGCTGTTTAGCAGCAGGTGGGTCACTGCTGGGTGCAGCAATGATGAGCTGCTACTGCTGAGTGTCCAGACCACAGGGGGAAAGTATGGATATGCTTGTTCCTGCGTGCAAAAGTGGAAGCCAGAGCTGTACGTTGTGTGCCTTTCTATCCCAACCCTGTTTGTTTGTTCGTTGGGACATGGTTGGTCAAGCCGGTAATTACTTGCCATAGCACACCTGTAAAGGTCAGAGAAAGACTTGCAAAAGTTAATCCTCTCCTTTCACCACGTAGATCCTAGGGATTGAACTCAGGCCCTCAGGTTTGGTGGCAGGTGTGTTTACCCACTGATCCATCTCATGAGCCTAACGACCTTTTTTATTGGGACAGAATTTCTGACTGAACCTGGAACTCGCTATTTCTGCTAAAATGATTGTCTATAAAGCCTAGAATCTGCCTATCTCCAACCCCCAGCAATGGGGTTCCAGATACGTGCTCTCCCATGTACCTGACTTTCCAAACTCAGGTCCTCCTTCTTACACAGTAGCACTTTACCAACTAGGCCACTTCCCCAACCCACAATTTGTCAATTCTTGACCAAGAATATTGTTAGAGCAGACTTTAAATTATACACCATCTATCACTTGCCTCCTCATAAAGCTCATCAGATCTGTACTTCCTGATTTACCTACTACAAATAGCCTCTACCTGTGGTTCTGCTCTTCTGTACTCAATCTCCTAGTCTCACCTCACACATCATCCCTGTTCTGTATAGCCCTTCAGCTGAAATATAACACTAAGATCAAGAGAAGTCAGTCCATGCCCATTTCACATTCTTCCTCTGGAAAACCTCATTAATACTTCAACCTTCCTTTTTATTAAATTTGTATTTATTTTCCATACCAACCACAGTTTTTCCTCTCTCTTGTCATCTTCCATTCCCTTCCCCCACCTTCTTTCTAACCCCTCCCCCCAATACAAGCTTCAGAAAGGCTAAGGCCTCCCATTGGAGTCAACAAAGCCAAAGCATGGCATACCAAGTTGAGGCAGGACCAAGCTCCTGCCCCCTGCATCAAGGCTGAGCCAAGCATCCTACCATAAGGAATAGGCTCCAAAAAGCCAGCTCATGTGCCGGTGACAGATCATGATCCCACTGCTAGGGGCCACAAATAGACCAAGCTACACAACTATCACCCACATTCAGAGAACTAACAATGGCTCTAACAATGCATATACTATAGCCCTGCTCTCAATAAACTTATGAATTCCAGGCATACAAACAGCCAATGCCAATGCAAAGTTCTAATTGGCATCAGAGTACAGAGATAAAAAGCCTATTTGAGCAAACATTAGTCATCCTTTATGCAAAATTTAGTTTTCCATTTTTGATCATGGCAGTCTAAAGTGGAAAATTCCCAAGTAAATACTCCACATGCTCATATGTTATTCTGAGAAGTCTAATGAACTCCCCCATTGTCACACTCATCTAACCCAGGACATAATGACTCTTCTGCCTGTGGTTTCCACACTGTATACACCACCTGCTATGGTTGATAAGGATGGATAAAATTGATGGAATTTAGAATCATCCGGAGAATAAACTTCTGAGCACATTTGTGAGGAGGTTCCTAAAGTAGATCTACTATAGTTAGAAGAACCATGATAAATGTAGTTAACACTAGTACTTGGGGGTGGGGCCCTACTCAGAATGTATAAAATGGAGAAAGCTGAAGAGATGACTCCGTGGGTAAAGTGATGTCTGCTCAAGCATAAGGACTGAGTTTGAATTTTCAGCATCAATGTATCAGAGCTTCTGTAACCCCAGAATTGTGGTAGAAATGTGGGAGTGAGATAGATTCTGAGGGATCTGTATAGCCAGACAGTCTGCTAAAAAATTAAGGCAAACAAAGAAAAAAACAGAGTTTCAGGTTCAGTGAGAGAACACATTTTGAAAAATAACATAGAGTGATGAAGGGAGACAACTGACATCAACCTTTGGTCTCAACACACACAGGCGTGGATGAGCTCACTTGCGCACAGATGTGCACACATATGGATATACCACATAGACATAGGCAAACAAACAGCAACAGAGAACTTAGCACTGTCTTTCATCCCTCTCTGCTCCCTGAGTGTGGATGCAATGTGACTGGCAACATCAAGCTCCCACCGCCATGACTGACTCAGTATGCCAAAATTAACCCTCTCTTCTGAAGTTGCTATTTTCAGGTATTTTGTCATAGTCATCAGCAAAACAACTAATTCATTGTCATGTGCAATCAGTCACTTAGTGGCCATCTTGACTGTCATATCGACTATGGTGTCACTCTGACACTTATATGTGAATACACCTTACCTATTATTAACCCCAAAGGACAAGCCTATTGACAATAGTAATTTTGCTAGAGTACATTGTTCTACTAAATTAAATGTTATCATAGGCTCATATGTAAGAAACATAGAAGGTGCAGGGTTTAGTACCAGACATGCTCTCAGGTACTGATTGGAGATTTTTACAAATACCATGTTCATAAGGAGGCTAGACTGTATATGTATGACATTTTTGTTTGTTTATTTTGAAGGGACATCTTGTTATTATCTAGAGAAAAGCATGTTTATGTGCTTATGTGTGTGAGTCTGCATGCATTAATGTGTTTTCTTCTCGACTTACTTTATTAATGCACTCACTTGATGTTTATGTAGAACTTAGATCATGTCACCTATTAACCTGAGCTTTGGAATTTCTAGCAAAAATCAAGATAGTAATAAAATTGTAAAGTACTACAGAAGAAGGGATCCTGTAACAAATGAGCTAAAGAAGGTGATCACAGTGTCAAATGACATCTCTGAAGCACACAGTAATCGGTATGGATGTGGAGCAGATTGAAAGTTAGAGACAGACTGATATCACCATTAGATACACAAAAAGGATTTAGTTAAACAGAAAACTTTGAGTCCCTGATGAGATGTTTATTTTTATCTATAACTATGCGTGGCCTTCCTGGTTTTAGTAAACAAACAAGATTGACACCAGGGTAATCAGTACAGGCAAATTTTTTCCTGGCACTAAACTTTGAACAGAATGCACTACCTGGATTATTACACAAGGGAAAAATGAAATATTCATGTGTGGCAATTTTTAAATCAACTCTAGAAAAAGCAAAACTTCAAAGTATGGCCTGTCCTTGAATATCTTAAAGGGAAAAAAGAAAAAAATAACTGCATCTGCCAAGGGTTTAGATTTGATGGTTTTTATTGTTACGGAGTAATACAAAAAATTCAGAAGCAAAAAAAAACTTGAAATCTGGTGGACTATGCAGTCTGCTGCATGGAGTCTGTAAAATGTCCCAGGCTAGAGGAAAGCTTGAAGAGATACTAAATTTTAAGATTCAGCTCGGGGTGGATGAAGAGATGTCTCAGTGTTAAGAGTACTTGCTGCTCTTCTATAGGATCCCAAGTTTGTTTCCCAGCACCCACTTCAGGTGGCTAACAACTGCCTGTAACTGCTGACCCAGGGGATCCAGTGCCCTCTTCTGCTGTCTGCAGGTACTACATTCACATGCACATACCGCCATATCAAAACACATATACACATATTTTAAAATAATTAAAAATAAATTAAAAAAAAGATTTAGCTCAGGACTGTTGAGAGGGTTTAGAGGGCAAAGTGTTTGCTATAGAAGCATGAGGACCTGAGTTCAGATTCCCAAATCCATAAAACCAGACAGGGTGAAAAGTATCTACTTGTCATGTCAGTGCTTCTACAAGACAGAAGGTAGGGGCAGTATAAACCTAGGAATCTTACTGTCCATCTACATAGCTTGGCATACAAAGTAGTGATCCGTAAGATATAATGTCTCAAACTAGGTGATAGGTGATTATGGACCCCAGAAGCTCCTGACCTCTATATGTATGCTATGCTATGATGCTATGTCTCTCTTTTTCTTTCTTTCTTTCTTTCTTTCTTTCTTTCTTTCTTTCTTTCTTTCTTTCTTTCTTTCTTTCTTTCTTTCTCTCTCTCTCTCTTTCTCTCTCTCTCTCTCTCTCTCTCTCTCTCTCTCTCTCTCTCTCTCTCTCTCACACACACACACACACACACACACACACAAAACCCCTACCCCCCCCCCGAGACAATTTGCCATAAAAAGTTAATTAACTGAGCAACACCTTTGCTAAAGACTTCTTTTCTATTTTCTAACTCACAGAAGGAGAAGCTCGTGTGCTGTTGTGAAAACTTAAAAGACCTTTACTTTTTGGTTCACAGGAAGGTATTTTTGGTTAAATGTAGAAAGGCCTAACTTCTCTAGTCAAAGCTGGGTTAGAGCAGATGGAACCAACATTAGCATAACAAATACAATTTGCTCAATTTTCAGGTAAGAAATTAAGATCTTCCTCTCAATACATACACTTGGGCATGATTTGACAACTGTGAAGTGAGACATTCCCAAATGGATATATAAATCTCAATCCCCGTTTCTCTGTGCATTTACATGTATCAAGATCTCTGATGACACACAGGGTGGAGAGTGGTCATTTAAATAGGTTTCTAAGCCCATTCAGAGCTTTTGACTTAGCAGGTGACACATGAAGACAGAGGACTGGTATCTGTCAGAGGATTTCAGAAATATGCTGATGCTCTAAGACCACCATCTTGAAAATTACTTCAATAATAGAACACTAACATTGCACTTTTAAACCTAACTTTTAAATAGGCTCACTATCACTGATTAGCTGCTAAATAGCCTTAGAAATCTAATTAAAATGCCTAAGTAGTTTTACACTAGGGTCCACATGAAAATTAATATCACCAGGCCATAATGATTCTGTTGGCTTGGTTGTAGATTATCTTAGATTCTTCTTCAGCTTCTGTAAATAGATTATGATCATGACTTCTGTTCAGAATAAGTGCTACAACCAAGGCTAGAGACCAGTGTTCTTTCTGAACTCTTCTTGGCAGTGACACCAGGGAACAGCTTCGGTTCCTTCAGACCCACTCTGAAGGCTAAGAGGTCTATTTCAAGAGAGGTGAAGATCACGCTGTAAGAGATGAACTTCCTTCTTATTCCTCATGTGACATGGCATAGCAATTAAGCTAGTGGTGCTTGCATGCATAGGGAACACACTTCAAATCTCAGCTTCAGATGAATATTTATGCTTGCCAGGTCATTTTGACTTCCTGCCTCTGCTTCCTCACCTATAATATGCCGGAAATCCTACCAAGAAAAAAATGTTATATGAATGCACAGATGGAGGAGGGGCTCATGAGGTCTCACCACTAGTTGAGGAGCTATGGCAGTTAATGGCAGTGGCAGGAAAGATAGCCAGTTTCTCTTGGGGTTGTGATTGCTAATAGGTTGCCCATGGGGCAATGAATGCCCATATGGTTATCACTAATAAAACTCATTAAGATGTATCAAAAAAGCAGACATAAAGTTGGAAGTGGGGCCTGTTGGCATAGTCCAAGGCAAGTTGAGAGTGGGAAATAGGGGAATGCATATAACCATACTGTATTGTGTGCATGTGTGGAATAAAAAAAAATTGTTTTTAAGATTATATAGCAATGTGTAACAATATTCAATATGTGACAGATACACCAAAAGTGCTCAATAAAAGTTAAATTTTCATATCTTTGTTCTTTTTTTGATTATTATCAGTATGATTATCTACCAGGTATGTAGAGAGTCATAATACTTCGAAACCCAAGAGCAAGATGAGAAGATGAAGAAGAGAGATACAAAGGCAGAATCACGCTATCACATATGTAAAATAAGAGAAATATACCATGATGGAGTACCTGAAGTCAAAAGCATTTGAATATGTAAATACTTCTTAATAGGCCGGGGAGATAGCTCAGCACCCACGTGGTGGATCATAACCATGTGTAACCAGTTCCAGGAGATTCGGTGCTCTCTTCTGACCTCCCTGGTTACTCAGAAAACAGAAAAACTAATTCATGAAATTTTTTGAGACAGGACCTCATCATATAACCATGAATGGCCTCAAACTCACAAAAATCTGCCTACCTCTATTTCTAGAGTGCTGGGGATTAAAGACACGTGATATCACACCTAGAGAAACTGATTCAATTTTAACAAATGTTACACAATTTTAATTAAAATATCCTGCACAGGAAGCTCTACTACAAAACAGAGGTCCAAGCAGGGACCAACTAGCTAGTAAAGGATAAATAGCTAACACACTGACAAGTTTTACATTTTCAGAGTGGGCACTTCCTTCTTTTCCACATAGGCTCCATTTTTTCTTATAGAGGTATGCTGCATACTCCACTATACAGTCTTTACTCTCTCCTTTTCTTGCTCTTTACAATCCTGGAGTGCCTGCTTTTCTCTTTGATTTCCCTCCCATGTCATAAGAATAATTATTCCAAACTACACATTTGATGTTACTTCTTTTAAGTGGTATTTTCTCTTAGGACTACATTTATAAACATTTTCAAGCAGAAATTTATATTTACTGAGCCCTTACTCTTTGCCAAACCTGTGAACCATGACAAGAGTCTCCCATGTACCATCTGTTTTCCTATCTCCATTAAATATAAGGGTCTAGGTATTAAGTCACAAAAGGATGGTGTGACTTGGAGTCTTTACTGCCAACAACCATTATGTTGACATGTGTCTACAAATCCAAATTAGGTATGTATGGGAAGCATTTATGTGTGATGAAAGCCTAGAATGAGAGGAACCAAATATCTTGGAACAAGATTATGTGTGTTTAATGTGACTTGTATTGGTCAGCTTTCAAATACTATACCAAATACTTGAGATAAGCCAACATAAAAAGGGGAAAGGCTTTTGGCTCACAGTTTGACAGTGCTAAATCCATCATTGGTTGACATTATTGCTTTAGGGCCTATGGTTTTGAAGTATACCATGGCAGGAGAACAAAATGGAGCTACCATCTCACTTCATTGAATCTAGAAGATAAAAAGCAAGAACAGGAGGTTCTAGAGTTCCACAATGCCCTTCAAAGAATTATTAACAATGGCATAACTTCTCCATCTGCAAGGATTTTCCTCCAAAAGATTCCCCATTTCTCTGTAGCCCTATGGCCTGGGATCTAAACCCTCAGCAGCCTTCAAGGGAGATTTTGCATACCATAATAGCTTAGCAATTCATTTTAGTGGCCAAACTACATCAGTCATTTAACTCTGTTATTCTGTTTATACTCACCATGCTGTTACAGTGTGCATTTTATACTCTACCAAAACCCCCTGAAAGATCTAAACCACTATTTTCATCTTTCTAACATCTCCTCTTTACCCTACATCTAAGATCTAATGCATATAGGGGCACAACAAAATCTGCTACATCAAGTTGTCCATAGATTCATAAAATGGTCTATCTCCCCTCAGGATTTCAGGATTGCCAGAAATCATCACTGTATGGACCTCCAAAGGGCAATATGCTTACCTTCTCCTCAATTACTGGAGAGATTAGGGAAATGTTTTTATTCCTCAGAAGAATGGAATCATTACTACTTAAGAATTCACTAGAAGAAATTGATCACACAAAATCACTTTGTAGGATCCAGTACCATTTCAGAACTTTACATCTTGGAACACAAAGTTAACAGCGGTGAACTGCTAGATATATTGTATGAACTGCTAGATATATTGTATTGTTAGCTGTATTTTCCCCAAGTTCTGTCTTCCTTTAGAAACAGAGCACAAAAGGTAAAAATAAATAAATGCAAAACAGAGAAAAAAGGAAACAGTCTTATCCAAAAGATTTCTGTTTAAGCAGTGAAGATTTTAAAATGTCCAGAAAATACTAGAGGGAGGAAAATTTGCAAACTCTTCAAAGTAGCTAATTACAGGGCAGTTGATGTTACAAAGTGCTAGGATACTGGCACATTAAAGAACAAAGGGCTTGAGGCTACCTCAAGGTTAAAATATATTACCATGCCAAATCATTACATTTTGCAATATCAGGAAATTCTGAGAAAAAAAATACTTTTTATTACTTACATAGCCCAATGAGTGGCTATGCCTGAAGTGTGTAAGAACAAAGACAAGACAATACAAAACAGCATCCAATGCAGGGAATGGGTAGAAGAGGACAACACCACTTTTGCCTTTAGTATTCTTCAATCCTGAACTTGAACAACGAAAGCAGCCAACATTCTTCCCTATTGGTATTTCTACGCACATATATGTATTAAGATAAAATGTTGCATTTTAAGTTTTGCATGATTTAATACTATTTCAATAATGTTTTGAAAATATGATTTCAAGAGTCAGGAGAAAAAGATATTTCCTGTTTTAGGAACGGTGTAGTAGAGCTATTAAATACAGAGTTTTGCTTGCTGGAGTGGCTAATCTTTGTTGTCAACTTGACACAACTGGGAAGATGGACCCTCAGCTCAAGAATTGCCTCTATCAGCTTGGCTTGTGGAGATGTTAGTTTAGCATTTTCTTGATTATTAGTTGATGCAGGAGGGTCTCGTCCATTGTAGGTGATGCCATCCCTGTGCAGGCTGGCCTGGGCTGTGCAAAAAAAGACTTTAAAGTAAACTAGAGGAAGCAAGCCAGTAAGCAGCATTCCTTCAAAATATCAGCCTTAGTTCCTGCCTACAGTTCTTGTGTTGGCTTCCCTTGATGATAACCTATAACCTATAAGCTAAATTAACCCTTCCTTCCCCAAGTTCATTTTGGTTGTGGTGTTTTACCCCAACAACAAAGAATCTTTTCTTAGCCAAAGTTCATTTTTAAATAACATGAAAATCTGTAACACTATTAGATAACCAGGGAATTATAGACCCAAAATGGTGTCCAGATATTTAAACCCCAGGGAATGATTTTTGGAGTGATAGTTTCCTATAAGTGGAAAGAAACCATTTAAGATTGGAAAAAATGAATTTTTCAAGAATGGGAGAGTGGTATAACTAGAAGACTTGAAATAAACTTGAAAAATAAATGTGCAAATACAGCACAATAAAAGAAGACACCATATGTCATAGAAAAATCCAGTAGGTGTGGCAAGAAGAAAATGGTTGCAGTGTAAGCTTTATGCAATGCATCTGAAAAAGAGTTGGAAATAGAATCTAAGAATTTCTCTGACTACATATTAATAATCAAAAAACAGAAGTAGACAGTGGGGTTGTAACAGAAAGAAAAATTACCTTAGAGATGTAACAGTCTCAGCTAATCACAGAACTCAACTGAGCAGAACACATTTCTTCTTAAAATGATCACAGGTTGCTCCTGACATTAAAAATCTTAAGTATCCCCAAGAGCTTAAAAAGTAGGCAGGAGGACTATGAAAATTTGAAGGTAGCCTGGGCAACAAAATGAGACCCTCCCATCTCAAAAATGTTTTGACTATAGAAAAAGCAAATTCATTAGAAAAATGTAATGAGATGAGAGCATTGTGTAGAAAACAGTAGCTAAAAACATAAAGCCAGAAGATAGTAAAAATATGATAATGAAGATCACTACCAAGAAGTTGAAAAATATGAAACAATGCTTAGCTGTGTACTTCTAGAAAGGACATTTAAAAAATAATGTAATATATAAAACTAATAAATGACCAGGCAGTGTCAAAATGATGTCTGGATGTCTCTGCTAAATGAGAATTTTTTTTTTTTTTTTGCATTTCAGATACAAAAGTCATTGCAAGTGCTATAATGACTTAGATTCTGAAGAGATAGACAGCTATCAATTTTTTGTAAAGAATATTGTTGCTTAACAGA
This sequence comes from Peromyscus eremicus, assembly GCF_949786415.1. NCBI lineage: Eukaryota > Metazoa > Chordata > Mammalia > Rodentia > Cricetidae > Peromyscus > Peromyscus eremicus. The sequence continues at coordinate 122,187,553 of NC_081418.1, read as the reverse complement.
AGTGCTTGGTACATCTTTGGCTTAAGTTGGGGTCTGTCAGAAAATTACTTTCAACTCTGGAATCAGAACAACATGGACTTAATCCCACCTCTTCAAATTAAGCTGTAATTGAAGGAAATGCTACCTGAAGAGCAGACTGTACCCAATAAAATGAACTGGATTGTAATCTCTGGGAGATATTACTACATAATTTCCACTGAGGGCTGTGGTAGCCTATAATCTTTTGCATCTAGTCAACTGCAGGTCCCCAGATGAATGAGTATGGTGTGTTCTATTGCTATGAACACAGAAGATGTTAAGTATAAGCTGCCACCCATCAGGACAACATGTATCCTGGGCCATCCACATATCTACCACTGTCCTTACATATTCTGAAAAGGTGACTTAACATCAATGTTGCTATGGTTCCAATTCAAATTAATAAAGAGTGATTATTTATATTTGGAAAGTAATCTGGTGATTACTAGACTCCAGAATGGTTTATTACTGGCAGAGTTTGAATTAAATAACTTAGGATATTATTTATTATTTAAATTTTTCTAGACTATCATTTTTATGACTATCAGTTTTCAAAATGTGTTCCTAGCATTATCAGGCAATAATTAAAGCTGAAAAAAGTAGGATGTGGATTCCTAGGTTAATTAATTCCCTGTTACCAAATTTAAACAGTTTATACTCCGAACTTTTTAAGACTATTAATGTTTTAATGAAAGAGAAAATGTGAGAAGGACTAAGATTTCAGAAATGTTTATTTTTGTGTAAAATTTTATAAATAGAGCTAAATTGAATGTACTGTCTTCTTAGTAATTCTTGTCACCCCTACTCTTTAGCATTCTGCCCTCTTTAGTATGCCATAGCCGGTGGCACCCACAGAGCACATTTCTTCCCCAGAAATACATATATTACAGTTCCCCAGTTATTAAGCTGTCCTATGCAGAAAGCAACTTATAGGGCTGGAGAAATGGCTCAGCTCATAAGAGAGCTGCCCTCGCAGAGGACCAGAGTTGAGTCCCAGCATCTGCAGCAGGCTGATGAAGACTGCTTGTCACTCCAATGCCAGTGAATCTAGTGTCTTCTTCTGGTCTCGGAGAATACCGGAACCCATCTACTGCAATACAATACACTCAGACATATGTTCATAAAAATGATAAATAAATCAAAACCAAAAATGAATGCAAAGTACAGGAAGTGTGTGTAGGTTACAGCAATTCAGTCAACTCATAAGTCAAACAAGTACTCATACTTTAAACTTTATACTCATAATTGTGCACAAACAATTAAGAAGTGTCAAACCTGACAAAACCCTTTGGCTTCCCTAGCCCCAAACACTCCTATTCATTATAAATTTAACATCGACCCCTTTTAGAAAACATCCATTATCTCCTTATAAAAATGGTGACTGAGAATCTTATAAAAATAGACAAAGGATTTATGGGCCATCGCTATAAAAAATAAACATTACACATGATTAGAATACATTATTGTGGTAATTAAACTTCAGAACCAGGCAGTATTTCACAAGGAAACTCCTTGAAAATGACATGCTAAGCGAATGAAAAGTATTATGAAGCCAAGTGGTTTATTTAATAGAAAAGACACCACATCCAAGGTTGGCTTCAATATGGATGGAAATGACTCTGTGAGGTATTTCTTATCATCTTCTATGCTGTGAAATTCAAGAGACAAACCTTTGGATTCTTATTTCTCACCACAAACTTGTACTGACTTCAGAGGACATATCCATGACCTGGACTTCAGAAAAGATGAGTGATACTCATTTTCCACATCACTGACAATTGTTCCCACAAAGTGACTAAACGCCTTTGATGACATTGCTGCTCTTTTTTATATTTATTAAATTATTTCATATTTAGGCGCATTTTTACATTGTGTAAAGTATTTGGACCCCTCTTTGGTAAATTTTCCTACACGATAAAAATAATGAGAACACTGATTTTAATAACACTTCACAAGGGGAGTGATGCTGTTATGTCTTCTTACTGATCATGATTCTTTAAAGACTTTTTGCTTTCCCGGGATTCCCACCTTATGTTGTAATATTTTAAAGATTTAAACTTTTCACTATCTTCATATGTTAATTCTTTCACTATTCAATATAATTCAGTTGATAAATCCCAATGATAAATTGGAAAATGCTTATTTTAAATTACTCAAAAATAATTCCATCTTAAGGTGACTATTTTATTTCAAATTTATTTTTGTAATTTTATTTTTATTTTTAATTATTTATATAGGTGGGTCTCTGTAAGGATATAAACATATGAATGAAGTTGTCCTAGGAGTCCAGAATGATGAGTTGGATCCTGTGAAGCTAGAGTTAAGGAGAGTTATGATCCATCAAATGTGTTTGGAAGCGAATTTTGGTCATCTGTAAAATGGCATGTGCTTTTACCTCTGAGGCATCTCCCTAGACCCTGTAATTTTGTTTTAAATCCACTATTCAGAGACCAAATCAATAGAACTTTATTCTGCTTCTATTAAAGGAAGTCTACTAACTGGGTCAACCAACTGTATTATCACATTATAAGTGATATTAAAATGTTCAGAAACAACACATTCAAGGCTCTGGGAAAACCCAGGACATATTGACATCTTCCTATCTTCCAGTAACTTTGACTTAATTGACTTGTTTATCTAAACTGTACAAAGCAATCGGTTCCATAAGACAACAACATTCATGGTGATTACAACTTATGAACTAAAATTGCCCAAATAAACTAGGCTTTGAATGTCCTAAAGTTTGATTAGCAATGATTAAAGTATGCCAAACAATATTTATATTCTACTGATGATAAATGGGAATATTATGTAATGACTCATACTGCAATCCCACTTACCTTTCTGATTATGAAATACAAAGTGAGATTTGGCTCTGCCTCCTCAAAAACAACAACACAATGAACAAACGCTCTATGGAAATCTGTTTTTTCACAACTCTGGCCTCTTGCTTCCTTCCTTGTAATTTATTTTGTATATGCAGAAATGACACTTTTGCTGGATAGAATTTCAGAATGTTACTGTATCATTATGTGATTTCTTTCTTTAATGTGATTATCCACTTACTTCACCAAATTTAAATCTGATGAAACATCAAATTAATAGTACAAATAAAACATTAATTACAAATTTTGTAAAAAAAATATAAATTGAACACTAATATTTTCTAAAATTAAAACTAGTCACTCCACATGAAGTAAGAGCTATGGTAATCAATAGATGATGATGAATTATCCCAAACAATCCATATATCAAGCATTTCTTTTGCAAAGTAAAAATAACTATGAACACAAAGATAGAATTTGTTTTTCATCTGGTTAAGAAAGGTGGTTTGTGTTGGTTAAGATGCTTCATCTGGGGAATTCTTTTCTTTAGACCATACTGTCTTGTTGTTATTTGTTTTAGCCTTTGATTTAATGTTACTTTTATATGTCACATATAAATGTTATATCAGATACAAGGGTAAATAACATTATTATCAGATTACAATGATTATCAAAGTTGATTTATTCCTTGAAGGCTTCTGCCAACCTTTTCTTTCTCTTGAAGATTGTTCTCCTGCATACTCAACCTTATATTTATCAGATCCTAGGAATTAATTTCCCTAGCATCCTAGTGACATAAAATTCTACTTGTCTTCTGCATGTACAAACATTAGGAGGAACTGTGTGAGTTGAAGTTTCCACAAAAACAGTTACACCCATATTCCCTACTTTGCTTAACTAGTAGATTAGACCTTTGTTGTGAGATAATGCTCTTGTACACTCTAAAGATTTGTCACTCCTATTAGTTTAATAAAACGCTGATTGGCCAGTAGCCAGGCAGGAATGTAGGTGGGGTGACCATACTAGGAGAATTCTGGGAAAAGAAAAGGCAGAGACAGAGTTGTGACCCAGACACAGAGGAAATGAGATGAGAATGCTGGACTGAGAAAAGGTACTAAGCCACATGACTTAGAATTATGGGTTAATTTAAGTGTAAGAGCTAGTTAGTTATAAACCTGAGCAATAGGTTAAACAGTTTATAATTACTATAAGCCTCTGTGTGTTTATTTGGGACAAAATGGCTTTGGAACTGGGCATGAGAGAAACTTCCACCTACAGACTTTCAAGGTTACAGAGAGTTGGGATGCTGCTGATCTTGAGACTTAATAGCTATTCATTGCCCATCTTTGTGGTTGACTTCACATTCTTTTGACTATTATGTGAATCCATTAGGAATAAATTAATGTCAAAGACAACTAGCCTCTACAAATCCCCAAACCAAGAATATCATAAAATAGTATCTAAAATCAAGGGATGATCTTTCTCTACATTTTTTTGTAACCCACCCACTCAACATTCCCACCAATATCTTTTAGAAATGCCTTGGTTTATGACTTTCTTTTTTCAGTAATTATAAAATATGTCAATTGAACTCTTTCTACATTGGAACACAGTATTTGAGGCAACCTGAACCCATGCACGTAGGTCATTTCCACTCATATTTGGACCCCCAATAAGGTATCTGTTTGTCACTATTGAATTAAGAATTTTTTTTTATATTGAAAGGAAGCTCTGATGAGCTGTGTATACATCTGGCTCCATAGTCCATTTCTTCCTTTATCCATACCTAAGACTTATAGCAACATCCCACATATGTCACTAGACTCCTATTTCTTACGCTTTCCAGTGTGAACACATTGGGAATGTGGTCTACTCTCTCTACTTTTCACAATTACTTTCCTCTTTAAGTAAAATATTGATGCAGGAAAAAGGTATCATGAAGCAGGGGTGACTCGGCATAGTCAGGTTCCAGGAACTTTCCTTCTAACTAACACGAGCTCTGTGTGAAAAGGCTAAGCAGTTAAATGTGCTAATCATACAACTTTGATAATGAGATATGTGTTGCCATGTGCTTAACAAAAGAGCAAGACCTGGTTTTGTGATCTGAATTATATTGAAATAGAGAGAGCATTGCTTGGTCTTTTGACCTATGGCATTGGGTCATAACAAATAAAAAGGTTAATGTGGAGGTAATATCTGCTAATACAGTGTAATATCAAATAAAATGAAAGTGCAATGAGACATGAAGATAATAGGAGAACAAAGTCACTGAAGACCAGGTATGTTTCAGTTGATGCCATCTCTCCCCAGGTAAAGTATTTCATGTTTTGCCTTTAGAACAATTGTAGCTAATATGTAAATTTGTTCTGTCTAGTATTTCTGATGTCATGATAGGACTTTGGCCTTGATAGACAGAGAGAAAAAAAATTCTTTGAAAAGTGTTGCATCCACATTCATTGACAGATATTCTTAATCAAAATATTAAATCCATTAAAGAGTCATTTGCTAATGAGGAAGACAATTAATCAACAAAAAGAGCAAAAGCAAGAACAAAATGAGCAAATGAAGCTGTTTCACACCTAACACAACTCAGGTACTTTGAGCAAGATGTAAGAGAAGTATTTTCCAGTGGTCCAAGAACATTACTTCTGAAATGAAAATGTCTGCTTAAAGTATTTTCCTCTTTGATGGGATTTAATCAAACTTGAGCTCTTCATTAAGTAAGAGCCAATTATAGGTAATGATAAGAAAGTGTCACTCATAAGTCCTAAGAGCATACATTAAGACAAGTGGTTTAATAAGTACCAGTATTAAAAACACATTATGTTATGATTTTCAAGATTCAAAAACAAAAACATAATTTCCTTCTATCTTCCCACCTTTCTTCCTTCCCTATCTCTCTTTTCATACTTTATTTATTTATTTATTTATTTATTTATTTATTTATTTACTTACTTACTTAAGCAAGTATGTAAGGTACCTATGCATCAGCAAGGTACCTCCCATGAGCAAAACACTGATCTTCCCATCATTAGATATGGGTCAAAAACAATTAATGCTTTGTAGTGATAATAACAACATATAGCCTAAAGAGAAAATGTTGTCTGTTGTTAATAGAAAACCAGAAGTACCATGGTTCTGCAGAAGAAAAGCATATTACTTGTATGTATTTGTATGTTTTTCTGTGTCCTGCTCAATCTAGCAGCCACTAAGATCCAAATAAACACACAGAGGCTTATATTATTTTCAAACTATTGCCATGGCAGGCTTCTTGCTAGCTAACTCTTATATCTTAAATTAACCCATTTCTATAAATCTATACCTTGCCAAATGGCTTGTGGCTTACCAGTACTTTATATCTTGCTTCTCCTGGCAGTGGCTAGCATCCTCTGCTTCACTCTGCTTTCTTCTCCTCTCTCCCGAGCTCCAATGTACCACCTAATCTTATTCTGCCTCACCATTGGCCAAACAGCTTTATTTATCAACCAATCAGAGCCTCACATATTCACAGCATACAGAATGACATCCCATAGCACCTTCCCTTTTCTGTCTAATCAAAAAGGAAGCTTTTAACTTTCACATAGTAAAATTATATATAAAACAAACAGTTATCAAGGAAGAATTACAGTTACAATATCTAGTCTATTTGTATTTGGCAAAATTAAAGAAAATATTCTATCATCTACCCTATATTTGTGAGTCTAAATTTTCATATCTAGTTTATCTTTTATCATGACTAAGGAAAACTATAATTATAACTATCTAGTCTTCTACTACATCAAAGACAATACACTACAATGTCAAATGAGTTGCACAAACAAAATACTTTAAACAAGAGTAGAAATAATACATACAATATAACAACAGTAACTTTAATTTTACACCAATAAACCAGAATTCATAGCAATGCAAAACAAGTTGTTCTTTAAAAGTAGATTCAATAATCTACCCTTTCATCCCATCATGTTCATATCCTCTTTTTGTTCTTTAGAAAGAGATTGCATTTATAATCAACCCTCTTTAAATAAAAACAAATATTTATGAACAATTTTTTGGGAATTAGGGCATAGCTTCTCATACTACTTCCTGCTGATTGAGGGTGCTGGCAATCTTACAGAGGTCCTGAGAAAATTAAGAATTATGGTCAAGTCTTGAGAAGACCGGCATAACCCTTTTTTTGTCTGTACTAGCAAAAGCTAAATCCACCACACAACGTGCTGTGCAGCTTGGAGATGCCACTGTGTACTTCAGTGGGAATCTGCAATGCTGCTTAGCTTATGGTGGCTGGTGGCCAGCTCCATCTCACAGGCAGCTGTTGGGAGATGAGTCTCTACACTGCTATTGGTATGAGACTGTGAGACTAGGAAGCCCAGTATTGTTCTGTTTTTGTACATTCAGAATTGTTAAGCTTTCTTAGGTCTATATGGCTCAATGCCCAATGGTGAGCATCAAATGTAGTTGGAAGTTTTCCTGTGGTCATGCCAATCCCCCATAATCCTGAAGTCTGCTTATAAAATAATCACTCAGAAGCTTATATTAACTATAACTGCTCAACCATTAGCTCAGGCTTATTACTGACTAGCTCTTACACTGAAATTAACCCAATAATTCTTATTTTTGTTTAGTCACATGGCTTGGTACCTTTTCTCAGTTCTGCTTTGTCATCTTGCTTCCTCTGTATTTGGCTGGTGACTCCTGACTCAGCTCTTCCTCTTACCAGAATTCTCTTTGTCTTTTTATCCCGCCTATACTTCCTGCCTGTCTTCTGGTCAACCAGCATTTTATTTATCAACCAATCAGAGCAACACACATTCATAGCATATAGAACGACATTCCACAGCACTTGTACTTTGATATGTCAACTTCAAGTAATTCTAAAGTCCATGCATTTGAGGGTGGTGTATATTTAGCAAAAAAATTGCTCAAGTCTACAGAAATGAAAAATGAGGTTATCAATATTCTGCAGAAATATACCAAAACAAAATACAGTTGAGATCAGAATTCAGGAAGTTTAGTTTACATATTCATGATACTCCAATACAAAAATCATATACTTGAAGAATTGATTGGATTGTATCTGACTTGTGGATATTGAGAAGAGAAAGGAAACTGAGTCCAGAGAAGGATTTAGAAAATTTCTGGGTCCATGTGGAAACAAGTGTTCAAGACTATGAGGACTTATATTCCACAGAGAGTAGCAGTTGAAAGACTAATATGAGTCCTTGATCCTGTATTTTATAGTTCTTCAATTCTTCTGAGGCAGACAAACATAGGAAAATCTTAGTTATCTGGGAATCTATTTGGCTTGGGCTTTCTTGACAATGCACATCGTAATCTGCAGCCTCATTTGTATCATTTGCTCATAAAACCCACTTCAAACAGTAGAGTAAATGACCTCTCCTTAGTAACATCTCAGTAATTCCCCTTTTACTGTTTGTTTCCATCCAAACACATTCTAGAGTATTTCTGAGAACTAGAGCCAGAAGGGCAATCCACCCTGAATTGGTTTTGAGTTTATGTGCAGTGAGTCAAACTGTGTTCTGTGAGTGAACATTAAGGAGGAAATCCCTATTCACTATCTTAAGCCTATGCACAATTGAAAAGGTGTACAAGTAAAAATCATAAGTATGCTGTAAAAGGACCTGTGCAATGAAGAAAGAATTATGTAAGTCAAGCTTATGAATCAAAATTGAGAACAAACCATACTATTGATCTTATTAACCAACTTTTCTTCTATCTGGACTCCATAAATAGAAGCTGTGGACAATAACAATGACTGCTGCCCTTAGGTTTTCTAATTCAAGGAGCCCACTGCTTTCTTGCAGCCTCCCTCATTTGTATTATCACTTTGCTGCAGAATGAAGTTCTTTGTTACTTGGTAATCTTCAGCTTTGATCAAAATGCCAAGAACCAGGAAACATCCAAATTAGGTAGTGTCTTCTGGCAACATCCCTTCACATGAATGCTAGCTTCTCTTCTGCGAAGAGTTGTAAATCATAGGAATTTAAGTAACAGAAATAACATTGACTTGGGAATTCATCATAGAAGATAGTAGAGTGGTTGAGTTAACTAACTGTGATAATAATAGTTGAGTTGAGAATTTAATAAGAATGTGGTTATGGGGTGATGAAGGGCAAACAAGATATAATTAACTCAAGACCCTGAACAGCAAACTAGATTTCTGAATGTAGAAGAATGCAAATAGATTTGTATTTATCACTTAGCACAAAACTCAAGTCTAAGTGGATCAAAGACCTCAACATTAAGCAAAATACACTGATCCTGATAGAAGAGAAAAATGAGGAATAGTCTTGAACACATTGGCACAAAAGACAAATTTTTGAACAGCACACTGATAGTACAGACACTAAGATCAACAATTAATAAATGGAACCTCATGAAACTTAAAAGCTTCTGCAAGGCATTCAGACAAAGCAGTAGCCTACAGAATAGGAAAAGATTTTTTTACCAACTAAACATTCAATAGAGGACTAATATCCAAAATATATAAAGAACTCAAGAGCAGAAATCAAAAACCAAATAATCCAATTAAAAATTGGGTACATATATAAACAGAATTTTCAATAAAGGAAAAACTGAATGGCTAAGAAGTGTTTAAAGCAAAGTTCAACGTTCTTAACCATCAGCTAAATGCTAATCAAAAATACTTTGAGATTTCATCTTATACCTGTGAGAATGGCTAGCATCAATAACACAATGATAATTCATGCTGGAGAGGATATGGAATAGTGGGAACACTCATCCATTGCTGGTGAGTGTGCAAACATATATAGCCACTATGTTAATCAGTGAGGCAGTTCTTTAGGAAGATGGGAATTGATCTACCTCAAAGTCTAGCTATGCCATTCTTGGACATATACCCAAAGGACCCTTCACCCTACCACAAGGACACTTGTTCAACCATATTTGCTGTGGTGTCATTCATAATAGCCAGAAATTGGAAAAAAAACAAAAACAAAAACTAGATATCTCTCAACAGAAGAATGGATAAATAAATCATGGTACATTTACAAAATGGAGTAATCAGCTGTTAAAAGAAATGACATCAGGAAATTTTCAGGCAAATAGAACTAGAAAAAAATAATTCTGAGTGAGCTAACCCAGACCCAGAAATATACATTTGGTGTGCATTTGTTTATATATGGATATTAGCAGTTAAGTAAATGATAACCAAGCTACAATCTGTAGACTCAGATAGGTTAGTTATAAAAGAAGGCTCTGTAGGTAGTGGGGGGGGCACATGGATCTTCCTGGGAAGGGTAAATAGAAAAGAATATACAGGTGAACTGGGGGTACTGTGGATGAGAATGGGACTATCAGGTGGTGGGTGGCGAGACAGGGTAGAGGGAAAGAAAAAGGGGAGAGACAGCTGTAATTAAGGCTCATTTGAAGGATAATATGGAAATCTACTATAGTGGAAACCTCCTAAAATGTATGAAGGTGATCCTAATGAGGTCTCCTAATAATGGGGAACAGTCTTAACTGTTCATCTCTTATCATCTAACAAGGTTTCCAGTAGCAAGATTGGGTTATATTCAGTTGAGTTTTTGGCCAAGGGAATCATATGGATATCCCCAAACAAACTAGGCTGCTGCTGAGGTAATGGATTGTTCTCCACAAACTAACAACAGGGCCCCATTGCCAATGATAACACCTACACTACTCATTGGACATGAAGACGTCAAGCTGTTGCCTATATGGAGCCTTTACAACTATATTCTCATTTCTTATGCTACCAAAAGATAAATGTAAACACCACCCAGCCATCCAAGTTTTGACATACAGTATGTCCTACCTGAGAAATATGCGAGGGAAATAGTGGTACAAACCTTGTGGGAGAAGTTACCAGATGTCAATTTTGACTTCAAAAGATGGAGGCCATACCCGACAATGCTTGGGTAACCAAGAACCAGAGACTAGATATCTGGGAGACTAAACACTATTGGTCTTAAAAAAAAAAGACAAAAAAGTAACAATAAAATGACTCCTAATGATATTCTGCCTTATTCAGAAAACATCAGAGAAACCTCCTCCTGCAGCAGATGGGAACAGATGCAGAAATCCACAGTCAGACATTATGCAGAGAGAGAATCTATACACAATATCTCCATCAAATCCCTACCCTCAGAGCTCAGGGAGCCCTTTGGAAGAGTAAGTGGAAAAAGTGGAAAAGCCAGAGGGGATGGAGGACACAAGGAGAATAATACCCTTTGAATTAACTAAACAAGAAACATGAACTCACAGAGACTGAGGCAGCAAGCACAAGGCTTAAAAGGGTCTGCACTGGGTTCTCTGCATATGTATCATAGCCTTTAGCTTAGTCCTTTTATTAGATTCCTGAGTGTTCAAACAACTAGGTCTCTGATTCCTTTGCCTGCTCTTGGGACACTTTTCCAACAATGATCTGATGGTTTTTGTTTTATGTTATTATATTTTATTTGTTTGGCTGTTACCTCTTAGAAGCCTGTTTTTTTTTCAATGAAGCCAGAAAGGGAACATATATAGAGGGGTGCAGTAATGGAGAGGAACTTGGAGGAGCAGGGGGAGAGAAAACTACAATCAAGATATTTTGTATGAGAAAAAAATCTAATTTTAACTTTCTTTTTATTTATTCTATGTGTTTTTTACATCATGTATCTTGATACCATTTTTCCCATCCCTTCACATCTACCCTTTGTCCCTACTCCCCCTTCAAAATAAAACAAAATTTAAGAGAAAAAAGGAAAAACCAAACAAAACAAAACACCTATTGTAGGTGGCAAGGGGTGAGGGGAAAGGGGGCACCTCTCACCCTCCTACACTGTCCTATGGCAGACAAATAGTGGGGACACCTCTCTCAAACTTACACTTATAACTTTGGAGCTGGCTCATCCTCAACTCCGCCAACAAGGTTGACTCTGTTGCATTACCCAGGTGAGGGTCAGATCCTGTTTTTACAAGTATTGCTGCTGGTGGGGGTCACAGACTGCTCTTGTGACCTCAGGGCCAGTTCTCACACCTGCCTCAGGCATTCATTTGTGGAGAGGAAGAGGAGGGAAACTCTCTCCTGTCCATGCCGTCACAGGATAGATAGGTGATGGAAACAGCTCTCCTTTGTTCACCACTTTGGGGCTGGCTCACTCACATGTGCACCAACAGGGTTGGCTCCATTGTGTTGCCCAGATGATGTGCAGGACCTGCTCTCTCAAGTATTGAAGCTGGTCGGGGTCAGAGATAGCTCTCCCATTCCTACAACCACAAGGCCAGCTCTCCCATCTGCCTCAAGTGTTAGTGGGCAGTGTGTGTGGGGGTATCTTTCCCTTGCCCATGCCACCATGGGACAGATGAGAAATGGGGACAGCTCTCCAGTGCTCACAACTTCAGGGCTGGCTCACCCACACCTGCACTAACAGGGTTGGCTGTATTGTGCTGCCCTGGAGAAGTGTAGGGCCTGCTCTCCTGAGTGTTGCAGCTTGTGAGGGGCAAGAATCTATTTTTAATAAAAGGAAAAAATGAAAAACAATACTATCAACAGCAAAAAAACCTATTAGATCAATAAATGATTAATCTTATTTATTATAATATACAACAAATATTTTCCATGCAATTATTAAATATTCACATAAGCCATTATTTTGTACTGTTTCTGATTCATGTAAAATGTTTAATAGGATATATGTTGACAAATTTAAAAAAAAATGTGAATTGCTATTGCAGTCTTAGCATGTACAACAGGCTGCTCACAACTCCCTGTAACTCTATCTCCAAATGATTCAATGTCTCTTTCCCACCTCCATGGGTACTACGTTCACACACACACAAACTTACACTCAGACACACACATATACACACAATTAGAAAAATTAGAAATATATTTTAAAGTTATTTAATATTTAACAACTAAGTAGAACAATAGTTTTATTTTGTTTGTTTATTTGTTTTTGTAGGGTTCTAATTCAGGGCCTTGAGCAGGTAAAGATAAGTACTCTGCCACTGAGCCACTTCTACATTCAAAGAGACCATTTAATTCAGGTAGAGATATTTAGCAGATTAACTGTGACTACTGTAAGCTTTGTATTATAAGTATTTTAAAGGTAAGTTTGCCAAAGTATAGGATAAATTGTCATGCTTGGAGCTTCATGTTTTTATCAAAATCTACAAGCATAAATTCATCTCTTCTTAATGTTTCTGTGTGATATACATCAACTAAATCATGCCAATATAAAAAACATAAACAAAACAGAAAATCACATGTATACACACAAAATGCATGTGTACATACACAGGTAAACATTCACAGAGAAGCACACACATGCATGTACACATGCACCACACAGAATAAGTCAACAAAGGAGGAATCACTGCCATTTTGTTGTTGTTGTTGTGTTGAGGTGACTTTTGATACTAAAAAGGAATAGAAGTTACATTTCAAGTAGATTTGAGTTCTTTTTGCATCATTAAACAGTTTTTACGTTTTGGCAGGCACCATGTGCAAAGCACCCAATCAAGAAGAGTTGTAATGATTTCTTCCATGTGATCACCAAAGTCATACATTTTATTTGTAGACACACAACAATGATGTCAACTAAGTCCTACAATACAATGAACAACTCAAAATGTGGAACTGGTGGAGAAGATCAAATTAGGATGGCTGTGACAACCTCAATCCCTCACAAAATGTGAAGATAGGATAATGGAACATGCATACAGGAGGAGCATGGCAGCAGCTGCTGGTTGCACTGGGAGTTGTCTCAAGATGAATACAGGAAAGTTATCATTTCCATTCAAGTCCTCAGGAGTTTGAATACATGTTTTAAAAGCAACACTGAAAACATTAATTCAGAACCAAGCACAATACATACTTTTCTTGATATTTCTTTTCCTTTCTTTCTTTCTTTCTTTCTTTCTTTCTTTCTTTCTTTCTTTCTTTCTTTCTTTCTTTCTTTCTTTCCTTTTTTTTCTCTATTTCTCTTTTCTATTGCCTTCCATGTAGAGTCTTCCACATGATGACTGTTAACACTGTCCTTGAACAATTTCTATATTCTTCATTATAAGTCTGTGTAGTAGCTATGATCATCTTCCTTATTTCATGGAAAAATTGGCATTTTAGAGTATATCACAAAATCAGCTATCTAAACTCGTCCTTTCCCAATTGTAAACATATCCTAGAAGATGCCTCATAGCCAACAATTTTATTTCCAGGTACTCTTAGCATCCAGGCCATACAATGGCATGTTTTGCGCTCAGCAATTAGAGCAGTGATTCTGAGGCTGAGTAGACCCCATCCATACTTCTTTCTAAGCTTCCAACACTGTGGACTATGGGGCTTTAGAAAGACTAAGGATGATTTACCAAGGACTCCAATATTAGACATCAGAGAGAAATAAACTTCTATTTTATTGAGCCACAAGATTTGAGGATTTGTTTGTTGTGAAAAGTATTGCTTTAAATAAAACTGAACTAAAATAAAATTTCTTCAGTCTGAGGTCAATCAGAAAGCATAGATGAAAAGTACCACAGATTCTGAAGCATCTAACTTTTGCTACATTATTATAAAATAGTGCTTACTAAATCACTGTGATTTCATTCTTATTCTAAAATTCTAAAGGATTTTTTTCCTTAAAGACTTTTATCTCCTCAATTATAGCTGATTCAATAGATTTTCTAAAATTATTTTGAGATGCTTCTTTCTCTCCTATTTTGTACCCTATTTTATGATATTTTGTTTGTATTCTTACAAATAAAGCTTGCCTGGAGATAAGAGGACAGAACTAGCCACTAGTTAACCATAGAGGCCAGGCAGTGGTGACACATACCTTTAATCCCAGCACTTGAAAGGAGAAAGCAGGAAGATCAGGAGTTCAAGACCACCCTGGACTACATGAGATTGAACCAGTCTAAAAGAGAAACAGAGCTGAGTGGTGGAGGCTCACATCTTTGATCCCAGCATTTGAGATCACGCACCTTTAATCCTAGCACTTGGGAGGATAATGCCTTTAATCCAAGTACATGGGAGGCTGACATCTTTAATCCCAGCACTAGGGAGGTGGAGACAGGAATGTAAGGGGGTGGATCCAGAATCTCTCCCTGCCCCATTCAGTCTGAGATTTCATATTGGTAAGAAGTCTCTAGTGACTGCTATTCTGCTTCTCTGATCTTTCAGTTTTTACCCTTGATATTTGACTCTAGATTTTTATTTGTTAAGACTAAATAGGGTCATTCATCAGTCCCCAGATAAATCTACAGCCTTTATTAGGTGTGAACACTGTGCCTTCCCATGACTAAACTTTGAAGGATGGATAGGAGTGAGCCTGTCAGTGAAATTCATTTTATATTATCATGAGTACCATAAAATGTGGTCACTTGAGGTAGAGGATGACATGAGGAGAACAGGATGAAACAACATGTTGTGGTCCAGATGAAATATGACACTGATCTGATTCAAGATATTGACATCAGAAGTAGAATAAATGGTTCAGTCCAAGAAGACTGCTAGACACAAGGGTGAGGGAGATGGTGATCCCATAACTGTATGTGATTCCATTCTTAGAGGATATAGTCCTACACTAAAAGGACATGGTGACTAAGACATTATCTAAAGAAAAACTAAATTCCAGCATTTAAACACTGACTCTATCCCTTCCCAGTTCTGCAACCTGACACAATATCATAAGCCTCAGTGTCCTAATATAGAAAAAAAGAAAATTATCATATATATATATATATATATATATATATATAAAACCTCATGAGACTGTTATAAAGATATTAATATAACATATACATATTTAATATACACATGCATACATATGTGCATATGAATATGTTACATGTTATTTGTTACTATTATTACAGCCTACCTCTGTGTATCTTTATCTTCTCTTAGCAATTGTGTTCCTTAAGCATGATAATTTTATAAATCATAGTACCTGCATCTATGAGACATTTAGTATTTGCCTATTAATAATCTTTGAGATATATATATATATAGTTATACTTTATTACTCTATGTCATTCTTCAAAGACAGTATCAGTTTTATACTAGAACCCTAAACAGTTACCATGCTGTTAACAAACATCCACAATGAACGTGTTTTATCAGAATACAAAAACAGAAGTTTGGCTTAAAGAGCTTGGAGACTGGCTCAATTAATAGAGTGCTTTCTTAACATACATGAAGCCTAGGTTTTAATTCACAGTACCATATATAAACTATATATACTAATTCCAGTACTCATGGGGGAGAGGCAGGAGGATCAGGAACTAAAGGTCATCCTGATATGACAGCAAGTTCAAGGCTAGTCTGGACTACATGAGACTCTGAATCAATAATAAACTCTCAAAAATGAAGTTTATAGCCATTGACACAGTGTTCAGTAATGCCATTTTGAACAAACATGTACTGTTTCACTATGCAATGTGTGAAGACTGCCTGTCAACTTTCATGCAATTCATGGGGACTGTAAACACAGCAGATGGGATCATTGTTTAAAAACTTCTCATGAGAACAGACTACTCTACTTCTCAGAAACAAGTTAAGATGATAAGGTCAGGATATAGATAAAGAGCTTTAAAGAATCATCTAGTTCAGCAATTTTCTTTTAGGAGGACTATAGCTAACCTTTAAAAGCTAGGAGAGACGAGGATCACATTGCTAACTTGTGCGCCCTCCCCCCATTTTGCTCTTAGATTTGTTATTGAAAAATGAAATAGCAGAGACCTGCCATTTAAAAGCCCAGAGGGCTTTACCTGAGCTCTTTTGACAAATCCATTGAGTATTTAGCAACTCGTGTTACTGGTGTATTATTTTGGAAGTCTTATTGCTGAAAGAATCTATGTAGAAACGGAACACACTGACAATTTCAAATACCAACATGGACGTCTTTTCCTCACAAAAGTACTGCAAGACACAGAAGTGTCTGATTTAAAAGTACTCTAAAATGGTTCATTCACACAGGGAGTCAGTGCACCAGGAATCAGCAAGCTGTTTTCATTCCATTGCTAATGCATTATTTTCCTCAGGGAAGCTGTGGAAAGAATGCTTTAAACTGTGAAGCTTGCTTGACTGCATATAACCCTGTCCCAACAGCATGTGATGCACTTGGCATTTCCTCCTTGCTGGTGTTTAGTAAGGAAGTCTTGTTCCTATTTTATGAATCAGAATTCTCATCAAGTCATGTCATGTTGTCTCACAGCCCAAAGAGCTTAGCCTACCGTATAGGCTGTGTTTATCAAACACTGGTGCTTCTAAGGCGCTGACCTTGATTTCTTAGGAAGTACAGCCTTGTGGGGAAGACAAATAATTGAAAATCTGCATAAATAACAGAGAAATTATAAGTATAATATATTCTAAAGTAGAAATATATAGCTCTATGAAATCTGTTCTATATAATGAATTGTATCTCTAAATAACTATAAGCTGGAGCATAAACACCCCATACACTAGAATGTGACCTAATTTTAAAATAGAGTCATTACAGGTCACTATGTTAAAATTAGGACATTAATATTGGGTTCCCAGCCGAGCTCCAACACAAGGCCCACACCTAAAGATCAGAGAACAATCTTTAAGTGGGGGCAAAAGATAATAAGAGACAAATGACCAGAACGTCTGTAAAAGACTGAGTCTTCTATATAGGACAGGGAAGCTGTACCCATCAAAACTGTATTTGCCTAAACAGACGTGAACATGACCATAACAGTTGGCATGTCAATGAGAATGAGGAAAATCTCACAGGGCCCCACCTCTAAATGAAGAGCTTTAGGCAATTGACTGCTGAGAGAGGCAAAAATCAATCTTCCCCAGGAATGAAATGAGCCCTCTAAATGGTTATCATCATGCAGGGTGTCAGCTCATATATACATATATGTATGTGTGTGTGTGTGTGCTTTATTAAGTGATATATGTGTATAAACGGAATCATTTATTTATTTATGTATTTAAAGTATTTTATATATAACTATAATAATTAAAGAAAAGAAACAAAATAGAGTGAATATACAAAAGTACAAGGAGGACTTGGAGGCAAATGATTGAAGATGATCAAAATATATCATATACATACATAAAATGCCATAGTGAAACCCATTATGCTGTACAATTAATTAATGCTAATAATTTTTAATTAAATCATTAAGGTATAACCAATTGACTATGATTAGAATCTTTATAAAAAGTGGGAAAAGCCCACAAAGACACAGTTGTTCCTTGACAGAATATGATACACAGGGAAGGAAGCCGTCTACAAAGCATGGAAAGAGATCTGAAGAGATTCCTCACTCAGTCCTCTGAAGGAATTGAACCTGAAATTGCAGATTTCAAACTTCCTGCCTGTAGCCCTAGGACATAATCCATTTCCCTTGTCTAAGCCCCGACTCTGCATCATTTCAGGATGGTGGTGAGTGGCGGGTTCAGGAAAGGTCTCCAAGAGAAGATTGAAAATGAGTGGAATGAAGAACCAGGGAAAGAAGAGCGGGAAAAATGAAGTCTGTAGCAGTTATACAACCATGTCTGCAGATGCAAAACACGTGTCTGTAGATAAGATGCTTTGAAGACTATTTGGACCTTCTAGAGTTAAAGAATTAGGAGAAAATGGAAGACAAGATGGGGTTAGAACATGACACTGAGGTAGGGTCACAAGAAGCCACATCAGCATTTTGAAGGCTTTTCTCTTGGATCTCAATGTTGTTTTACATTTTCTCCCAGCCTGATAGTTCACCTTTATCCTTTACTCCCAAATATAAGTACATGATACTTATAGAACATCCTTCCAGTGGACCTGCTCTTTGTCATGCTCAGACCTTTTTAAAATCACACTATGGATCAAGATGTTTCAAAGTCCATCTGAATCACTTCCCTGACTTTCATCACACTTCAAGTTTCCTTCCAATGTCAAGTCAGTTTGCTTCAAAACTCAACAACTTGATAAAGAAGGTTCTACAGCCCAGTGGTGGTGTTGTATGCCTTTAATCCCAGCACTCAGGAGACAGAGCCAGGCGGATCTCTGTGAGTTTGAGGCCAGCCTGGTCTACAGAATGAGATCCAGGATAGGAACCAAAACTACACAGAAAAACCCTGTCTCGAAGCAAACAAACAAACCAACAAACAAACAAACAAAAAAGAAGACTTTCTACATAAAGTCTAAGAGTCAAGGAAAACAACTTGACATTCAGGTATCATGGTGATTTCAAGCAGTCACATCAATGTGGGCACAATTATGACAAAGTCTGCCCCATGTTTCAGTTCACAAAAACTCTGAAAGAGTGGCATTTATTGTGTGCTTCAATCTACACAGCCACATAGTCATCAAGACATTCAAATGATAGGGCTTGATGAGTGGCCCCAGGAATACATTCCATGATTTCCCCGTGAACAGCAAAAGTGAACTCACAGGTGGCACCTTTAATGCTCTCACACAGGTGCCTATAAAGTAACTCCCAAAGTGTGGTCTTCAGGATTTTTACTACCAAGGAATGAATCTAGAACACACTCACAGGCTCTTGGTCAGAACCACTGGACCATATGTCTAGTGATGAAACACAGTCCTGTGCTTGAATAAATTCTCTAGGTGGTTCTGAGGTAGATAAAAGTTCCTATGAAAGTTTGATGTTAACGTTGGCTCTCTTCCTATCAGACTTTTATGCCTTTAGAGAAGCAATTGTTTCTTTTTCATTTAGAACATCAGTGCTCAGACAGGGTCAGCATAATTGCTTAATTATCGGCAAAGTAATATATTCATGTGACTATTTTTCGGGTCTCACCATTGACTCAAGAATTTTATGTACCAAATTGATGTCATAAGTGAATAGATGTTAGGTCATCTCCCTAAGAAATACACATGATGAAGCTAACTTAGAATTTTATATTGGATTCTTGCTACCTTTATCACTTACCAGTATTACCCCACTCCAGTTTTAAAGTGTAGACATTACTCTATAAGTCTCACTCAATTGGACAATCTACTTCATACCTACTCCAATCACCCACCTCCGTAGCATCACATGTTCTCCACCTGGTCTTGTAAAATAAAGATTCATGTGACTCATGTGAGTAATGTACCTACACGGTAACTCTATGATTGAACCACTGAACTGATACTTGGGAGAATCACTTGGTCACATAGCTCTTTGTCACATAGAACTTGGGATGGCAAATAATAGGAGCCATTGTCCTGAGTGGATGTATAAGTAGTGTAGGGAGAAGTTTCTCCAGTCCTGCTTTGCCTAGGAGTCCAGATGCATTTATCCCACCCATGGTCCCACAGCTGTTTACTTGGTTCTATATTTGTGAGTGTATTTCCTCAATTTATACCCTAATAAATTCCATAATACTCCTTAAGCAGACTCCCATGGATTTAGCTGAATTTGTCTTCTGAACAGGAGCAAAACTACCTGGCAGTCTGCTCACACCAGGAAGCAGGAAGCAGGAAGAAGGGTCTCTTCCCCACTTTCCCTTTCCTTTTAAGAGGTCACATAAAACATCAAGAAGCACCACTGATAGGAATTCTAGCCATGCTCCCATGATTGTGCATGCCCTGGTGGGACACTTAGTCATTTTCACCTAATCATTTCTGGGTCGTACATTCTACATAGCCCATGTGCTATGTGGTCACGTAAATTGTGCCCAGTGTGACCACATGATCTATGCACGTGTGGAGTAGCCACATGGGCCCATGTGTGCATGTGTGGGGTAGTCCTTAAAGGCAGATCCCATGTCCCTTCCCCTTCCTCTTCACCTGTCCTTTCAGCAGGCCTAAACACATCTGTCCCTTTCTCCTTTTTTAAATAAAACTCTTGTTAGTGTGTTTTGTTGTGTTTCGTGACTTTTCCTCATAGTGTAAGAGCACCCTAAAACCAACAACCACCTCCTTTAGGCTGTGTAGCCCAAGGTCATGGGCAGAGCTAATACCACTACAAAGTAGCCATTTTTAATAAAGAGATAAAAGGTGTGCAAACAAAATAGATCCTCTGCATTAGAGGAGGGAAGCCAGGGGAAACTTCTGATATTGATTTACTTTCATGCCCATAATGAGGTAAAGATTCCAATAAGACACTGTTAACTATACAGAAAAGATGCTTGTAGGAAGGAGAGATTTGGTTGAATCAAAGAGACAAATAGCCAAACAAACGGAAACACATGAAATATGAACCAATGGCTGAGGGGTCACCAACTGGATCAGGCCCTCTGAGTGGGTGAGACAGTTGATTGGCCTGATCTGTTTGGGAGGCATCCAGGCAGTGGGACCGGGTCCTGTGCTCATTGCATGAGTTGGCTGTTTGAAACCTGGGGCCTATGCAGGGTCCCTTGGCTCAGCATGGGAGGAGGGGACTGGACCTACCTGGACTGAGTCCACCAGGTTGATCTCAGTCTGTGGGGAAGGCTTTGCCCTGGAGGAGATTGGAATGGGGGGCGGGCTGGGGGGAAGGTGAGGGGGGCGGGAGGGGGGGAGAACAAGGGAATCTGTGGCTGATATGTAGAACTGAATTGTATTGCAAAATAAAAAAAAATAAAAAAAAAAAAAAAAAAAACCTCAAGTAAAGATATTGTCCTAGTTAATAAAGACAACATGAAAGGACCTAGAAGATAAGCCAGAGAAGGTCTATCTATGAGATATTTCCTAGAATGAATCAATTGAGGTGGGTGGATTCACTCTAAATGGGCGTGGCACCATTCATGGGCTTCCAGATTGAATACAAGGAACACAAGCTGAGCACCAGCATTCCTCTCTTTTCACTTCCAGACTACACATGCAATGTCACCAGCTGTTAGAAGACCCACTGCCATGCATTTACCACCTACATAGACTTTACCTCTGAACTGTGATCTGGAACAAACCCGCTTGCTATTGTTGGATGTTTTATTGTAGCAACAAGAAAAGGAACTATTACAGATGTTAGACTAGTCAGATGGCTAATCAGAGACAATGTGTGGAATGTGGGAATGTGGGAATGTGTCCCACACATAGGCTAAAGATGCTGAATACTAGTTAGACACGGGGTTTATGATGAATTTATAAAGTCTATGCATGTATATACACATTTAGAAAATCACACATACATGCATACACATACACACACACACACACACACACACACACACACACACACACACACACACGAAGGGGGACACTGTTACATTTCTGTTTTCATTTCTTACCAGCTTTGCTGCCTATGAGCAATGAATGTATAGGTATGGAAACTAAACATGCACCCACAGTACTGTAATCCCATCATGAAGAATTTGGCTGCTACTTAGGAAAGACTTAAATATGGAGAGTAATCCACAGCCTCACGTTTGAATTCAGTCTCTTCTTCAAGTGTAACTACGTACTCACTGCATGAGATGTTTAGACTATGTTTAAAGGAGTATGCTTGGATAAGATTATTGCTTAACTTGGGTTGCCATTACAAAATCCTATGTGTTAAGTAGCAGAAGCAGAAAATGCTTATTTTTCTTCATTCTAGTTAAACTGGAAACCCAAAACCTAGGTGCCAGCATATTTATGATCTGCTGAGGGCTATCTTTATGTTTGGCAGATGGTTTCCTTCTGCCTTATTTTCCTATGGTAAAAAAAGAGTCCCTTCTAGTCTATTCCTAAAAGCTAATTAATTCTATCATGAAGGTTCTATCCTCATGATGCCCTCTAAAACTAATCTTTTCCCAAAAGCTCAACTACTAAATGTCATCACAGAGTAGTCAAGGATTTCCACTGGATTTGAGAGAGATAGATTTCAGTTCACAGGAGGAGTAAATAAGCTCATCCATAGAAATCACATAACAAACACCAAAACAGTAGTGAGAATTTAACTCCATATTGACAAGACACTGAGCTCTACACTAGGTGTTTACAAGAAAAAAAAATACAGATGTAAATATAAGAGTATTAAAAGGGAAATGATATAGGCATCTATCTATTCTATTCCATTGAAAATCTAAGGCAATAATGCCCACTCCCAGAAAGAACATTCTGATTATCATTTAAAACAAGCACTCAACTTTATGTTTTTTAAAGATTTTACTTATCTTCATAAAATGTGTATGCATATGAATGTTTTGCCTTCCTGTATGTACATGTAACACGTGATTGCCTGGTATCTCCAGAGGCCAGAAGAGAGCATTAGTTAGCCACCATGTGGGTACTGGAAATGAACTCAAGTCCTGTGCAAGAGTGCTCTTAACTATTGAGTCATCTCTCTAGCCTCAATGATTATTCCATTTCAAGCAAGCCAAATTCCTTTGGGATTTTGGGTGTCTATCTTATTTTACAAAACAGAGTAAGTCTTAAAGTTTCTGAAGTAGCTAGAAATATTTATAAAGGCCCACCACTAAAGGTTGTTTAATCCACAAGTACTATTTTTCCCAGTACTTGAGATTATGAAATCCAAAATCAAGACCCCAGCATAATATACACTCTACTCAAGAACATCCAGTTTTGCAGGTAGTACATTCTTGTCTTATCTTTACTTTTTTTTTTTTTGGTGGTGGTGGGGATTACTATACAAAGTAATAGGTTTAATCACAGCATCTTTAATATGTCATTATACTTTGGTTTCATTCTTTCTCCAAGTCAGTTTTGATCTCTGCCTCTCTGTGACCCACACCAATGTCTTCTCAACAAATTCACTGCTTTCTGTAACCTGGTATTAATCAAACCTGGTGGTTTGATTGAGAATGGCCTCCATAGACTCAGATGTTAGACTGTTTGCTAACAAGTTGGTGGAATGGTTTGGGAAAGATTAGAAGGTGTGCCCTTGTATGAGGTGTGTCACTTAGGGTGGACTTTGAGGTTTCAAAAACTGGTGGCCTTTCCAGTTATCTTTCTCTGTCATGTGCTTGTGGATCAAATATAAACTTTCAGCTACTGCTCCAGCATTTTATCTGCTTGTCTGCTGCCTTATTCCGTGCCATGATGGTCATGGTCTCACCTTTGCAACTGTAAGCAAGCCCCAAATAAACTTTTTCTTGTTAAGTTGCCATGGTTGTGATGTCTCTTCACAGCAATAGGAAAGTGAGTAAGGCACATAGCGATATTAATTTCTTCCAAAATGACTCTTAACCAATCACAGCATCACTATAAATGGCATAAGCAAGGAAGTATGAAAACTAATGTGGGTCACATGAATAGGAAAACCTCAGCCACCTCACAACATGCTGATGATTAGAATAGACTGTCATAGAGAGCAGAGAAATGGATCAGTTTCAAAATCAAATGCTTAGCTAGTACAGCCAAGCAAATTACTTTTATCAGAAATTGTGTTTCTTATGTAGCAATAATAAAAAGGAGGGATTGTTAGAGTTGTTTTACTTAGTGAACCAATGAGAAAATATTTGATTGACTAGAAACGAAGTCAGTTTCTTAACATTCCATTATAAAGGAATGTGAGTATTCAATTACAAGTAGCCATGCTGTCTATGATATTAAAACAGCATTCTATCTCTTATCCTTTCATTCAAGATATAATGAGCTTGCATCTCATTCAGCTAGGCAGAGCTTACCTCATTTCGTAATAACTAAAATGTACAAAGGTATTCTGATTTACAAGACATTTCAGTCCAACACAAATAGTTCAAATTTTATTCATTTCCTATAATCAGATAAGTGCCAGGGCAACATGGACTTTTATTATTAATAAACCAGCAAACAGAAATCCTGGGACAATATTTAATAGTGATGACTTCTGTACTGCCCAGGGACTGATTCAAGCAGAATCATTTTCTCTGATGGATGTCACTGCCATCAAGTGACATCTGTTTGTTAATAAGCAGCTGCCCTGGAATTGGCTTAGATAATGCAGGGATTTGGGTGAATATAGTCCGGAGGTTAGGAATAGCAGACTAAGAGCCCATGTTTCTGGGCTTCAGTCCCAGGTTAGTCATTGATACTTCAAGCTGCAGTGAAATGGAAGTGAGTTTATATGAGACCCAAACAACCTCCCAGTGTGGGTGAAGGTGGTGGCAAAGGGGCAAAGAGACGTTCAACCAATTTGGCATGTCACAAAGAACATCTATTGCTTACTCTTGAATTATTCACTTACCTATTAATTGTAGAGAAGAAATTCTGTGCTTTATGAAATATATCACGATCCATTATCCAAAAATCCTTTCTAATAGCTTCTCCCTAAGTTTGCTGCATAATTCTTCCATCCTAAAACTATGAAAATGTTATAAGCATGAGATTAGGGCAAAAGTGTTCAGGTGTCAGTCTTACACATTACAGAAACTGGCACCACCATTAAAGCTCAGACATGGTAGGTCTGCATAAAAGAAATTCAAGTGATCTGGAACACTCAGTAAAATTCTTTGCCCTGAGTATGAAGACTCCACTATTTATGAAGTGAGATAAATGTCTTCCCTCTGCCTCAGGTTCTCTCATTATGAAATTGGCAAAGTATCTTAAAAAAATCAATGAACTTTCAATATGTCATATTTTGAAAAATTAAATGCATAACAACATTTGGTCAATGACTCCAGTTTTGGTCTTTGACACTAAACACTAAAGTTAGGAAGTATTTCAAAGTGTTGGAGAATTTTAAACTACTTTTTAAACAAAATTCTATTTGCAAATACTCAGAAAAACAATAATAATGAAAATTAATTGACAATAACAAATAGATAATACAATTATTCATATTAGAATATAAATTTCAAAGCCAGATGGTACAACTGAAATTTTGATTATTTAAACAGTGCTCTACAAGTAATTTATTAGTAAGAGATGCCAATAAATTGGCAAATGTTTTTAAGTAAGATTTCCTAGTAATGCTTGTAAAAACCAGTATTTTCCCCCCAGTGTTATGATATTTCTGTACTGATGTCTCGAATTTTGACAAGTTATATAGAACACAAGCTTGCTAGTTGTACAGCACTGTAGCTGTTTAATATATTTAATAACTCTGCTGTTACTGGAATAATTTTTTCTTCTCTAGTTTTTCTAGAGAACGCTATTATTGGTAGAAACATAGAATTATTTTAAAAGGTTTAATTTTTTATTTTCATCAGTAGTATGTGTGTATGTGTGTGAGTGTGAGTGTGTGTGTGTGTGTGTGTGTGTGTGTGTGTGTATTTCTGTGCATGTATTAGATGAGTAAGGGTACCCACAGAGACCAGAAGATGACATTGGCTCCTCTGGAGTTGGAGTTACAGGCAGTTGTGAGTCATCCACTGCGTGTGTTGGAGTCTGAATTAGGTCCTCTGATAGAGTAGCATGTATCCTCAACCTCCGAGCTATCTCTTCTGGCCCAATACATAGAATTTTAAAAGAATTAAACTCATTCTGCCCCAACTAAAATATATATCTCAAAATAAATATCTTTTATTTATAGTTCTCTAGCTAGAAAATGAGAAATAAGATAAAAACATTTCATTACACAGTATACTTAGAGTTTAATTTTTAACCTGCTACCAGCTATTTGACTTCCAGGGATCCAGAAGTATGCCTTCTACAAGCAAATTCATACTTGAGGATATTCATTCTTATGCCCATCCACTCTCTACTTTCAACCTCTCCTTTCCATTATCCCTCTTCATGCCCCAGACACATTTCTTTCTACTTTCATGTTACATGCACTCTATTGATCTACTCCCAACTGATTTAATTCTCTTACCATGATTATCAGAAGCCAAAACCATTAACAATGCAAACAATGTAACTTCAGCCTTTGGAGCTGAAAAATGCTTCGTTGTGTTTATAAACCAAATTTTGGTTCCTCTTTCTTATGCTGAACCTTCACAAGCTTAAAAAAGACTAAAGACGTACTTGAATTAATACCTTCTACACAAATCTAGCAGGAAGTGAGTGACACTTACTAAATTGTCTAGGAACTTCCTGATTCTTCTCAGCTATGTTACTCTTGTTAATTGTGATATGTTTGTCTATATTTATTTAGCTTTTGTTGCTTGCAGACAATAACTTTTGCCTGACTGTAATAGCAACACTAGTAGAATGAAGAGGAGAGGAGATGGCCTGGCAAAACAGTTGGACTTAGAATGATGAAAATCAGACCCAGAGTGAATGATGGTACTGGACAGAAAATAAAGATGTCCTATAGGATAGATAGCTTAGGATGTGTATTGAGACTGGTCAAAAGTGCATCTTTGACCAACCTTGGTCTCAACAATTCTCGCTCATATAAACCCTCCTCATTCTCGCTAATTGGACTCTCAGAGATCCACCCGGGGCCTAGCCATGGATCTCTGCATCCAGATCCCTCAGTAGTTGGATGGGGTTTTTAGCACGACAATTAGGGTGTTTGGCCATCCCATCACCAGAGTAGGTCATGGGTGAGAATTGTTGAGACCAAGGTTGGATAAAGCACAGGGACAAATAGCCAAACTAATGGAAACACATGAACTATGAACAAATGGCTGAGGGGTCACCAACTGGATCAGGCCCTCTGAATGGGTGAGACAGTTGATTGGCTTGATCTGTTTGGGAGGCATCCAGGAAGTAGGGCCGGGTCCTGTGCTCATTACATGAGTTGGCTGTTTGAAACCCGGGGCCTATGCAGGATCGCTTGGCTCAGCCTGGGAGGAGGGGACTGGACCTACCTGGACTGAGTCTACCAGGTTGATCTCAGTCTGCGGGGGAGGCTTTGCCCTGGAGGAGGTGGGAATGGGGGGTGGGCTGGGGGGAAGATGAGGGGGGCGGGAGGAGGGAGAACAAGGGAATCCGTGGCTGATATGTAGAACTGAATTGTATTGCAAAATAAAAATAAAAATTAAAAAAAAGTGCATCTTTGAGAGGTCTTGGTATTGATTGTTCCTTCATTACTACAGGTCTCCAGAGCTGCAGAGAAGCTACTGGACCAGCACTGGAGTAAGGGAATGAACCATTATGAGAGAATACTATTGACATACTTTGTAGGAGGACTTATAAGGAAGCCATGTGATGTGGTCAGTCTAAGATGAGTTGAGCACTAGAACCAAAGGTAGGCTAGTACCTTAGAAAATGTATTCCAATGGTTTTAAAAGTATCCAAAAACACTTTGTTCAAAACATAAGGATTTCAGGTAAATTTTCTTACACAATGGGATTCTTTCTTGGAATGCCTGAAGACATCCCTGCATTAATCTCCTTGAACACTACTGCTTCTTCTGCACATAACAACCCCTCCTCCTCACATCATCAAATGGCTAACATCTTCACTTCCTTCATCTCTCTTCAAATAGTTATAAATTTCATGCTTCTATCTTCTCCTAATATGGTCCAGAGTAGCAATCATTTGGAGGAAGAACAAAAATGAGATAGGAAAAGAATGTGCAGAAAGGAATAAAAAGAATTAGTAGAGCAGGGGAGGAAGGCTTTGTGGATGGTTCAATGTATAAGAACAAATGCTGCTCATGCAGAGGACCCAGGTTAAGTTCTCACCATCCACATCTGGTGGCTCACAACAGCCAGCTCCAGGATATCTGATACACTCTATTAGCCTCTATGGGCACTGTACTCATGTATACAAGAACACAAATATATACATTGTTTAAAATTTCAAGAGAAAATAATTTTTAGTGTGGGAAATATAAATAACACAATAGGAAACATTATATATTATGTATATTGCATATTTTATATATATTTTAAAAATCTGCAACTTAATCATCACAGCTAATACAAACCACTCTGAGGACATTAATTTTCTCATCTCTAGTAGGATCTCCCCTTAGTATACTGCCTATTCACTTAACTTCCCACATCTCATTCTTTATAAACTTTAACCTTCAACCTCCTCCTATCACTCAAGGGTCTTTTTCAAGGGCACTGATAACCTTAGAACATAAATCATTATGATCCATTCTCATACCTGTTAATGTCTGAGCTTCAGCTCATAACTCCTGATTCATAAGAACACTCTATCTTTTAGCATTTTTTAGTTCATGTTTCTGTATTTGTCAATAATTCTGGACTTTGAAATGTTGTTGTTGGCTATGTGTCCCTGAGCATTTTCCAGGCTGAAGTGATCACATACCATTTCCCAGAACTAGAGAGCACTGACATACTGACAGTTCTCAAATTCTGATCTCCATTGCAGATAGATGATACTCCTTACACTATATTTTTGTGTCCAACTGTCAGTTCAGTTATGGCATCTTGATATATTTCAGACACGCCAAGATTTACATATTTTTAATAAGCATAGGGCTTAGATTTCATCTTAGCTACATCTGGTCCCCAATTACCCTCTTAACCCTTAGGAAAGAGTAATGAACAGGTTGTCTGCTGAATTTTGGTGTTGAAAGCAAAAAGAATTAGAAAGACAGTAGGGAAACTGATTAATGAACATTAAATATTTGCTCATCTCCTCGTAGCAATTCCTGAATTCTAGAAAAATAAAATGAAACTTGATCATTTTTTTTCTTCCAGTCTAATCCTATTCACTTGGGGTGGGGAGAAAAAAAATGAAGTTACTCATTCACACAGTGTCCCTCACAGTGTCATGAAATATCTAGATAAGCATGGTTTGAAGTGGTCTCTTTCCTTAGACAAGTGACAATATTCTATTGAGGTTCTATTCAGCTTCATGAAACATGTCTTTTAGAGCTGTGACTCCCACTGCCATCTTGAATATAAACTGACCAATACTTGGGAGTCCATCTCATCTCTTCTATAAGCATATCTACTTCTTAAAGTGACTGGTATTGGTACTGGTGGGCATATATGCACTCATCTGAAGTAGGCAGCAGAAAACAGTCTATTTTGATACATCTTCATACAGCTTGGGTTACTGTTGTCCATAACCTTGTTGAGGAGGATAAGAGATAGGATTCTGGATATTTTTATGTGTTTGGGGAGGCTGACATCATCGGTTATCATCATTAAGGCACTGTCCAGTGCCCAAGCCTTCCTTCAGGAATACTTTGTACATCTACATCAATTCATCTCTGCTTTGTTTTATGGTTTGTATTTTGCACTTGAACATCAGGTTTAACGTTGGTGTTATACATAATTTTTAAGCCAAAGTATTGTATGAGTAAGTCTGTGTGCTTTGTCTGCATGGTTAGTTTGAGGTAAATACCTATCTTGTCTTCTCTTAATAAAGTCATCCATTTATTAAGTCAAAAAAAGAAAAGAAAAAGAAAAGAAAATGAAGTTAGATTCATCCTTCTTGTCATCTCTGCTTTACGTTTTTAGACCTTAAACAGTACAAAAGCTAAAAGCAAATTGATCTTGAACCAGATCATCTTGTTGGGAAAATATATTTCACAAGAGGCTTAGTGTTTTGTTGTTGTTGTTGTTGTTGTTGTTGTTGTTTCTTAGGTTAACATATGATCCTTAGAATCAAGGAGAAAATATTCACTTTTGATCTTTCAACTCAACAGAACCAACTTCTTCCTAATTTTATGGTTCAAAGCATTTATCAGTTGCCTTTCTATTTCAATCTTTATCCTTCTCATACTCACATGTAAAAAGAATCTATTAAAGTCTGTTTTATGCATTGAAATATAAAACAAACTCTTTAATCTATGGCAAGAAGTAATTTAAGATTTATTTTTAAAACATAATCGCATTAGGCCTTGCTTTAACAAGAACCAACAACAAGAAAATCACCAATACTAAATCTAGGGTTAGAATTATATAAATTTTCTTATCTATCATAAATTTATGGCTAAGATGACCTCAAGAACCTAGGAAATAAGTGTTTTCCTATCAGATGCCACAGTCTATGGATCCTAATACAGCATGAGTGAATCAAAAAGACCCATGAAGGAGTGAGATTCATGGCAGTGTTTGGGATAAAAAAAAAACAATGATGTTCATGGATTACTTATGTATGAATTAATTTATTTATGTTACAAGGTGTTAGACACAAGACTTTGAGCAGGCTAAGCAAATACTGTCGCATCATTCTACATGCCCAGACATTTTTAGTCTGAAATAATGTTTCACTAATCTGCCCCTAATGGTTTTGAAGTGTGTAGCCCTGGGTAATCTCAAACTTAATATCTTCCTGTCTCAATCTCCAACATGCTGGAATTATAGATGTGTACCACTATACCAAGCAATTTATGGATTTTAGGTGTAAATTTTTATGCCATAAACAAATGCATACTTAGTAACAAATATTTCCATTGGACCTTTTAAGTTCTGGAAAGCACTTGAACTGAAAATGACACACAATAATTTTTGCTTACCACTATCACTGATTTTAATATCTGACTGTACTGAAGAAGTTAATATTTTGTTATGTCTTTTGCCTCAGATAATTTGGGTCATTGACAAGAACATAACACTGAGGTGGAGGGGAGGAAACATATTATAGAAACATCAGTAAGGTAAGAGGATTTTTAGGCCACAGAGCTGGGAAGGGCTTGTTACATGCAGAGGACACTGCTTGGTTAAAAGCCCAGAGGGAAGTGACATTTGGTGCCTGGAGATCACCTTGTTTAGGGAAAATCCAGGGCAAAAGCAAGTAACTAAATGATCCAAATACTGGCAAGATAGAAAGGAAAATGTTTAAATGTCCAGTGATGGACATTTAGCCTTTTCTGTGCTTGGCTACTTGATTAAAAACTGCCTGTCATAGAGTGATTACCTATATCTAAGTAGCTGTGCTTCAATTCTATATTTCCAATCTTTGTGGTGATACAAATCATGGGTAAACAAGCCCTGTGTTAAACACTCACTCTCTCACAGTAAGAGTTTCTTCCAACAGAACAGTTAATGACAAGCTCTGCAAAGCCAGTTGTGCTAAAACCCATCTTCCTTTCATTTTCAACATAATTGTCCTTCACAGATTACATTACGAGGAGACTCTCATTCCTACCCTAGCATGCAAGGCATCTCTGTAATTTGTCTTCTTCTACTAGTCTCCCTTCTCCTGGGTGTCCACCAAGACGGTTCAGTAAATGTATTTGCATACATATAAAGAACCTATAGACATGGAGTACAGTTGAGGTAAATTCTCCTATGAGAAAGCAAGAATAGAAAAAAAAAAGAGTGTAACATTTTTCAACCTGTTGAGGTGAGGTTAAAATGAATTAAAACCTTTCCTAATACCTAAAAATATCTTCCTTGATTCTCACATTAGACTGAGTATTAATTTGTATACTGGGGAACTGATGACAAATCATCCTCATACTTCATTCTCACACCTGAAGTCATGTGATATGGTGAGCTAATTGGAATACCTGATTGAAATCAGACTCTTCATGAATGTAGTCATTGATGTAAAGCTGGGAAAAACAAATTTTCTGTCTGCTTAGAGAGCTGTGATGTTAGTAATTGTCTATAAATATTTAAGTTGAAATGATTTCTTTTGACCTTTGCTTAAAGGAAAAGAAAGGGAGAAACAACTTCTATTTTTAATGATTTCTCATCACCTAGAACATTTTTACATCATTAACCAGTCTTTTTCTCTAGGGAGAAAGATCTATTACATTTTGTCAAACATATTCATCCTTTCCTCCCTACAATTTGTCTTTACTAATCAAGATCTAAGGTTAATCTTGGATTGCTCATTAGTTCAAAAACTTCCCTTATAAAATGGTCAATCGATTGTCTCAAATTCTCTTGGCCAAGGTGCAACCACAGAACTGATAGCTAGCATCAGCGGCATGCTTTCTCAACAGAAGCTGAGTTTAGAGTACAGAATGGAAGGACTAGATGGAGCTGGATGTGACTTGTCCCTCATATAGCCCTTCCTCTGTCGCTCCCTGGCTTTACTAAAATAGTCTCTAGCCAGTTCAGCAACCTTGGATATTAAGTTTTTCCCTTAATTCCTGGAGTTAACTCATAACGTTTCCAAGAATTCCTTTCTTTTTCACATTTTAATTGTTCTGGTAAAGAATGTGAATATATATATATATATATATATATATATATATATATATATATTATATAGTTTGTATTATTTATAATGCTAAAACATTTTTGAGCAATTGACATAAATCATCAATGAAGACTTAATAAAAATAAAAAAATAGAATAAAAGTATAATGTGGGACTGTGGAGATTGCTCAACTGGTAAAGAACTTGATGTGTAAGTATGAGGAAGTGAGTTTTAACTAGTAAGACCCATGTAAAACCAAACATAGTAGTTTTCATTCTATATGCATGGTGGCTCTAAGTGGGATATAGGAGGGAAAAGAGAAATCCTAGTAGCCTACGGTCAGCTACCTTGGCATACACAACTGTCAACTACACAGAAAACCAGTCTCAGGTAAGATAGAAGGCAAGCACTGACATTGGATGTTATCCTTTGATTTCCACACACATGCCTGCATTCACACACACACACACACACACACACACACACACACACACACACACACACACAAACAAACACCCAGAGGAATGTTCATAGATATACATACACATACAAAAATATAATAAATAAAAAGGCTATGTGGATAGAATCAACTTAATAATTCCACTGCCATTATGCATGGTACTTGTCTGCCCTTCTAGGGCCTGATAAGGTCATGGTGGAAAGGTGTGTAGTTGCTATTTTCCTGTGAACTGGCTTGTGCATGTTTTACTTAGGTGGCCAGCTTCAAGGTTGAAGCTGTTCCTTTGTACACACTGAGCTGTAAAGAAGTTTTTATGTTATCATATAATAGATATGGGAATGAGTTTTCTATTTAAAGGGAGTGGACACCAGCCAAGTAGCAAATAATAATCACCAGTCAAGAGCCTAGTCAAACCACCTCAGATGGTTCAGTAGAAACATCCTAGCTATTGATCCAGTTGCTGCCCACAGTCATTTATCTAATGTGAATGCAGTAACCTAAGGTTGAGTGAATTTGTACAGAGAAAATAAGCTCAATATAAACCTTACCTTCACAACATGTGGAAATGGACGCTATTTTTTAAACAACATGAGGAGTGCAGTTTGGAAAACACTGAAATCTAAAGAAAATTGGCAAAGATGTTTATTACAGTGCCTCATTTCCTAGTTACATGCTGCCCATGGCCCTTCCATTCATGTTCATATCTTATAATACGATTTAATTCTAGTGTTTTACCACCAATGACAGCCTCCCACCAGTGTCTTCATTCACCTTCTCAACAATAGATTTTTATCTAGAAATAGAAATATTTCACAGCTAAGTGTATAGCTTAGAGGTATAGTAACTGCCTAGCATGCACAAGGAAATGGGTTCAACCTCCAGGCGCGCGCGCGCGCGCGCGCACACACACACACACACACACACACACACACACACATACATTTTGTGGTTAGAATCCTTTGTTTTGTTGTTTGTTAATTTGTTTGTTTGTTTTTTTGAGACAGGGTTTCTCTGTGTAGCTTTGCACCTTTCCTGGAACTCGCTTTGTACACCAGGCTGGCCTGGAACTCAGAGATTTGCCTGCCTCTGCCTACCGAGTGCTGTGATTAAAGGCGTACGCCACTACCACCCGGCTTGTGGTTAGAATCTTAACACTTAGTTCAGTGACATACATACTTTAAAAATATAGAAACAAGCCAGGCAGCGGTGGTTCATGCCTTTAATCCTAGCACTCAGGAGGCAGAGGCAGGAGGACCTCTGTGAGTTCAAGGCCAGCCTGGTCTACAGAGCGAGATCCAGGACAGGAACCAAAATTACACAGAGAAACCCTGTCTTGAAAAAGAAAAGAAGGGAAAAAAAGAAAAGAAAAATATAGAGACAATACTAGTGGATTCCTATTCATTAAAATACGAGTATAAATAACATTGTTAAATAACATTGTGTACTCAGCTGTACACCAATTTCTTACCATCCAAGGCTCAGGGAACTTTAAGGAAGAGAGGATGGAAAGAATAAAAGATCAGGTGGATGGGAGAGGGGAGCTGTCATATGCAGACTTCTGGATAAGAAATGGTTACTGCACAGATCAAAGTAATGCAACTGTGATTGCCTGCAGATCAAGCCAGTCAAA
The DNA here is from genome assembly GCF_949786415.1 of Peromyscus eremicus. Classification (NCBI taxonomy): domain Eukaryota; kingdom Metazoa; phylum Chordata; class Mammalia; order Rodentia; family Cricetidae; genus Peromyscus; species Peromyscus eremicus. The sequence goes on along the minus strand of NC_081418.1, from coordinate 122,152,858 downwards.
ATTCCAGCATGGTGGGAGGGGCAGTGGGGATGAGAAAGTGTGAGCTTAGGACTGTGGCTCCCTGGCTGTAGGAAGAGAAGGGCTTCTTTGAAGGAACTAGAAATCATGGAATTTCAGTGTAAATACAGAGACTCTGTCCTTCCTGGCTTGTACACCTCCAAAACCATCCTTTATTCTCCAGTTTTTTTCATAAGTGGAAACATTTCCTATCTTGGTGCTTACACACTTTAGATCCTTTAGGCAAACCCTTGCATCTCTCAGTATTTAAGTACTCACTTGTTACCATTCCCTGTGGTCATTAATTCATGGGATAAAAATCACATAGCTATATAGAGGGCCTTTGGTCCAACATCCCTCCTCAATGAATGGGCAGCCATTTCTCAGTTAGCAGGTGGTGAATATTGCCATATATGTGTTCTAATAATGTTACTGTAGTTTTTTTCTGTTTATGTTTATAATTTAGAAAAACTTCTGAATATAAGAAAAGTAGCAACATGGATGTGAGTGGGGCCCTTATGACTCCACCGCCATCAGGGGAGTTATTGCAGTCGACAACTGCTGAGGGAGATAAAGTCACTCTTCGTTAGGGCTCAGATGTTGCTAGTTTGCTTATACTGCATGACTGGCAACACATCCATGTGAATATGGAAATCACTAATTGGATTCAGTGGGTTACTGATAGATACAAAGAAAAAGAGAACATGAATTTGGAAGGGAGATGGGACTAAGTAGACTGGGGAGACAGGGAGAAGATGGAGAGAGGTAGTTGTGGATGGATATAACCTAGATACCTTATACAGATGTGTGAAGCTTTCAAAGAATAGACAGTTCCTTTTCTCTTTTTAATTCTTTGTTTTTGTTTTTGTCTTGCCTGTTTGTTTGCTAAAGAGAGGTAGAACAAAGGAGTGGAGTTGGATGGGTGTGGAGATGCCCAGTGCTGAGGATTTGGAAAGAGGTGCAGAGGAGAAATCCATTATCAGAATATATTGAATGAAAATATATTTTCAATAAATTTCAATTAAAATAATTGTATTAAAATGTAAAAACATACATTGAGACCCTAGAGCAGTGGACCATTTATAAATTGACTGTACCATCTATAACTGGCTACCATCCTAGGTGCTATCTGAACTACTCATGGAAAAATGCTAAACACAACACTAAAGGAGAACAGACTAATCATAAAATACACTATGATTATCACAAAGTGTGGAGAGAAGATTGTACACAAATTCCATTATCATGTATAAGCTTGAGGAAAATATCATTCAGGATTTTTATATAGAACTAGGCATTGGTATTCGCTTCTAAAAGGAAATGGTCAAAAGCATCAATAATTTCTTTATGCACTAGCATTAAGACATTGTGTGTGTTCACACATATATCTGTGTATATACATGTACATGTGTATACACATGTACATGTGTATACATGTATATACATATATACACTATTTGGATATATGTACATATATTTATATTTAATATATTTTTTAAAAGTTACACAGATGAACTTAGTAGCTATTCATCAGTTTTGTCATCATAATTCTGACAACCCTTTAAAGAACATGTATCAACTGTTACAAAAATAACATGTGATACATGTGAGGTAAAAATACATGTACTCACTCTATGTACATGTTGCTATTTTGCAATGCTGGAATGGAATCCAGAGTTTTATCCATGCTAGGCAAATGCTCAAGAACTGAACTCTACCCTATTCCTAATTTTAAAAAGTCTTACTTACATCTAAAAAGACCACTGACACTAACTACAAGATAAGGGTTCTGTGATGATGATGACTTCAATATTTCCTTTTACATGTAAGTTGCTATCGTGAAATGTATACTCAAGTTTTTCAGGGTCATGGAGCAATCTTAATACCATGGAGTAAATACTATAATGCTATCTTAAAAAGATCTATGGAAATTGTGATTCAATTAATGCTAACTCTAAATTACTATGGTAATGGTAAAGTACTATCTAATGATGATTGAAAGTGAGTGTGAGGTATTTAATTCACTCAACTAAGATTAACAAACAATGTGAATAAACAGCAATAGAGCACAGAGGTCAAAATCTTTCACAGTAAGCCACTGTGGTGTGTCTTCCGGACAGCTACTGTCACTGTTGGTGTCCTCACTGAACTGTACTTGCTTGAGAGTGCTAATACAGCCCACACAGGACTTCATAGTATTTCCCATAAGCTCCTGAAAGATTTAGCAGCAGGGATTCATTGGCCAAATTAAAAGAAAATAGATCTCTTTGTGTAAATCTCAAAAAGTCTGCATTTACATGCATTAAGTTGTTCAAAATACAAAATAAATTAGAAAAGCAATGAAGCCAGTAAACAGATATGGTAAGCAATCAAATGTTATTTAATGCTTCTTAGACTGAGCTGTCTAAATGATAGAACTGGCCAGTCGGCAAATTCCAGTGCCCATTTTCTCGTCTCTATGTTAATGGCCACTGCATTTTCTGTGAGGTACAGTTCAGACCTCCTCCATCTTACTTGTCTACTGCAGTCAAATAGCATCCTGGGTAGCTTCTGAAATCAGAAACCAGAATAACAGTCTGTCATAGCCTCTGACCCTCAAGCGTTGATTAAAGCACCTATGTTAAATGAAATCTGTCTTCCCTGGGGATGCTCTACTCTCTCTTAACCCTAATGTTGGTAAGTGCCATTGTATCTAATTCACTTTCCCAAGGAGATCCTTAAGTCCAAGCCAAAGTAGAGGACATTTTGCTTGCCCTGTACTTCTCTAATGGTACTAGACATTTAAGTAATTCTTATAGCTCGGAAGCTTTTAGCTGCAAAATCTGGTTATCAGTACAAGTTGTTCTACATGCTTCTCTCTAGTCTGTAAGGAAATCGGTATTCCAATGCATCTTTTTCTTGCAGAAATGTATCTCTTGCTAGCATCTGTTCTGTCAAGCCTTCAGAAATTCAGAACTAGGACTCTCTTACAATGAATTTATTTTGTAAATATTGAGAATAGGGACTTGAAGATCTTAAAGATTGTACACAACCTCATTAGATAGAGGAGAAAGTGTAAACACCTTATTCTAAAATTACTGGTATTGAAGTTACAACAAAAGTATAGTCACTTTTTCAGGAAGTTAGCACAGGGTTCTTCCTTCCCTCCTCAATTGACCAAGAAATTCTACTGCTCAACAGACTTCTCCATCTTTGAATATCTGCTCCTCTGTTTAGAACCAAGCCTGCTTTCTCCCCCCATGTTATTCTCTCCGCATGAAAATTTCACATTCTTTCCTTTCTTAGTAAACACATCAGGAGGTCATCAGAGGCAAGCAGGCAGCAAAGGAGGACTTCCTCTTTACCATCAGATCTTTTCAGTGCCCCTCCCCAACCCTCACCCTACAGCTTTCAGGTGCTGTGAGGTCTGTGGGAATGGAGAGGGGGTTGCTGAGATATGTGTGTCCACTGTCTGTTTCTCTCATGTCATAGTAGCAGTCTGTCATTATCTATTTCTTGACCCTGTGCCAACAGTAACAGTCTGACTGCTTGGAGGAGCTCATCCTTAGCAATTAGAATGATTTATATCTAGGAATTTTCTGAACCAAAAGACATGAGTTTTTTTAATAAATTCTGGTGTCTTCAAAATTCAGAGGAGCTATCTGCTGGTTCACTGAGTTACCTATGAAGTTAGATCCAGAACCTGAAGCATAGGCCTCAAATATCTGCTCATTTTCAGAAATGGTAAACATGCTGCACGTAAAAGATCTGGGATTACATTCATCAAAGTCTTACCATTTTCAAACCATTGGTTTTCCTCTTACAGCATTGAGCATTTCAAACACTGCCAATAGTGTTTGGAGTTCAACCATGCTTCCCTCTTCCTAGAATGTCTTCTACTGCTTATCTTTGGACAACATTGTCTGTCCAACTTCTACTTTCATTTTGGGATCAGGTAAGTATCTACCTTCTCCCAGAGACCTGTGTTGGAACATCTCTCAGTTTATATTAATTGCTTTTCTTCTTTTTTTTCTTTGAAACCCAAGAATATTTTTGTCATGAATATAATTCATAAACAGTGCTTACTGCAATTAAGATTTTCAGATATATACTGTGTGATCATAATGCACATGGTTTAGCTTCCTGTTCCAGGGCTGTCTTCTTAGGAAGTCAGTTTGTCACAAAAGAGGAATTAGTCACTTCAGAAAATCAGAATTAGAAATTGTCCCACTGCATCAATATAACCTTTTGTTCATAATGATACTGCTGACATGTTAAAAACCCGTCTGGGTCCCTAAAGATTTCTCAGTGGGTAAAGTGTTTGCCACACAACCTGGCCACCTGAATTGGCTCCCTGGAATTCATGGTGAATTGACTGCTGAAAACTGTCTTCTGCCCTACACTCGCATGCCCACATGTGCACACATATGCAGACACACACACACACACTCACTGAGCAAATAAATAAAATAATAAAATAAAAATTAAAAGAAGATCCCACCTTGTACTGGGCACCATTCTGAATTAACAATATTGCAAGTCAGATACAATATGCTATCTTCTATAAACTTGTCTCTAATGAGAGAGGAAATGGGAATGAAGAAAGGCAAGCAATTCTGTGACAGAGGTACACGTGGGATGTTAAGAAACCCAGAAGAGAGACAGCCCCTCATTACCTGTGTTAATGAAGGTTGCAGACAAACAAAATATGAACATGCCTAAATTAAGCAGAGACATTATTTAAATGATGTTGGACAATTTATTGAGCCACTGGGGAGGCTAGAGAACCCAAATGAGAGTGTTGGCAGACAGGGAATGAAGCCAGGCTGCCAGAATCAGAGCCATCAGCAGGCTGGCTTGGTGCTGCTGTAGGCTCTGTTAGACATAAGGAGTAAGAGGTTGAATGACTGTAGCTAACTGATGCTGGATTGCACATCTGCTGGTAGAAATGGATACTGATGTTATGGTCAGTGCTGGTGTCAATAAAATGGGATTCTCATTGGTCTTGCTAGTTGTATCCTTAAAGCTTGATTCATTTGCAGTTATTATACCTGGTTAGCAGAGTGTAAACTACTGAGAGGATAGGAACATGAATATTGGGTATTGTTAGCTTTACCATGATACACAGGCAAGCTCCCTTCTGAAAACTTCTGCAAATAGTCAGCATTTGACATTAGCATACCTACATAGACTAGAACATCCTGTGTTTATTAAAGAAACAACTGCATACATTGCTGTCTACAATAGGATTCTTAGGCTGGGCAGATAGAAGGCTTAGCAGGTGAATGTTGTGCAAGAATGTATGCCGTGCAAGTTGGAGGATCTAAGTTCAAATTCCCTGCACCCACATAAAAAAGAAAGGATGCTTGTACCTCAATACTACCATCTAGAATTAATTTGTTGTTATTGTTTCTTTTCTACAATGATGCATTTAAAAGGGCTACCAACTTTTCAATATTTACACAGATACTTACCTTGTGAGGCATTTAGTGGTCCTATACTAAATGTAGTTAGGACAGGTATTGTGATATAAACCTTTAATTTCAGCACCCCAGAGACAAACTATGTGAGTTTGAGACTAGCCTTTTCTAATAAGGTGTTCAAGGCCAGCCAGAGCTACATGGGAGACTCTGTCTAAATAAAACATAAAATGTAGATATTAACTATTTTAAACTTAAAAACTCACAATTATGACTTTTGTAACATTTTTACACCATAACACTTAGTTTTGAATGGAAATGTCCAAAAGGAAGAACCTGTAACAAGCCAGAGCAAAGAGATATAAGTATGAATTTGAGAGGATGTAGAAGAAAAATTGTAACTTGCTAAGTGATTCCTTTGTTTTCCCCCTATGAACAAGATGAAGAATTGCAATTCCTCCCTTTCTTCTTAGTGAATACTGGTTGCATGTCTTCTGCATACCAGGAATTCAGCTGGATGACAGGAGCACAGGCTTGATTTGGCCCTGATGATCAGAAACAGGGGCCATGGGCCCAAGTACTGCACCCAGGAAGGAAATGGCTAGGCAGTGCTATCAATTCCCACCATGGGGGTAAGAGAGAGAAAGCTCTGCTGGGAAAGTGACTGCTGTGCAAGCATGAAGACCTGAGTTGTACACTTAGCATTTAAGTAAATAAATGAACATGATGGCAGGTGCTTGTAATCCTACCACCGGGGACTGGACACAGGAGGATCCCAGGGGATCCCTGGCGAGGGTACCCCTCTCATGAGAGAAAGCTTCAATTGGTAGTGTAAGAACCTGTCTTAAAAACAAACTGGATGGCTCCACAGGAATACACACACACACACACACACACACACACACACACACACACACACACACAATCCACTACACAGAGACATAAATAAATGGCTAAAAATCCATAGTGAGCAAATCCACGTTCCCGAGGTCTAAGTTTCTAAAGACTGAAAAGCAGCTAAATAAAATCACTGGCTATGCATTTATGACCCCAAGAAGAACATAACAGAGAATATTCAGCAGGTAGAGTGATAAATTCAAAGAAGGTCTCTAATTTCTCTAAATAATGATACTTTATTTTTACATTTTTATTTTATTAAACTATAGTTACATGATCACTCCCCATCTCTGTCCTCCCTTTAGTCAACCCATTATCCTCTCCCTCCAAGCCTTCCCATTTGTTCCCCTCACTCCATCTCAAGTTCATTGCCTCTTTTTCATTGATTATTATGGCTACATCTATACACATGTAAATGCATAAATATGGACAGAACCTGCTGACTCTGCTTAGTGTTGCTTATATGTAACTTAGATTTCAGGGCTGAATGAACGCTTCGTACTGGATCACAATTAGGAGGCACTTCCCTGGGGAAACTAATTCTCCCTCGTTCAGCAGTCATGGGTTGCCTATAGTTCTTGCTTTATTGGTCAGGCTGCATGAAATTTCTCCCTTCCATATAAAAATGTCTTTTTCTGTTGGAAATAACTAATTTAATTTATAATACCAAATGAAGCACGAGTTTCCAGTAAATACTACTAAATACCAAAAGGTTAGTCCAAACAGTTTGTTTTAGATTTTAAAAAGTTGACAAGTATCAGCTTAACATTGTATGATTAACAACATGTTAATTCTGTTGTGTTATATGATAATAATATTATAAAGAAGTTATCTTTGAATTCTCCTAGAAACTGTCTGTAGCTGGAGAGATTCTCTCCAGGTCCCACCAAGCCCCACAGTCCCACAAGCCACATATAAAATAATCACTCAGATGCTTATATTACTTATAAACTGTATGGCCGTGGCAGGCTTCTTGCTAACTGTTCTTATATCTTAAATTAATCCATTTCTATAAATCTATACCTTGCCACGTGGCTTGTGGCTTACCGGCATCTTTACATGCTGCTTGTCCTGGTGGTGGCTGGCAGTGACTCTCTGGCTCAGCCTTCCACTTCCCAGAATTCTTCTCCTCCTTGTCCCGCCTATACTTCCTCCTGCCTGACTACTGGCCAATCAGTGTTTTATTTACTAACCAATCAGAGCAAAACATTTGCCGTACAGAACATCCCACAGCAACTGTCTACAAGGCTGTTACTCTTTGATGTAATCAATTCTCTTCCAATCTTTGAATGTATGTACACACAAAGAAATCAAGTAACCCCACAGCAATTATATAAACTTTTAACCTCATGTTTCCTCTAAGTCAGAGTGGATAAACTTAGTCCATATCATGTAAACTATAAATTCTCCCTCTGTCTCTCATTTCTCTCTCCTTATTTATCAGAGAAGCAGGGTATCTATGATGCACATACTGAACTTACTGTTATTAATTACACTGGCAACATAGCACACATAACTTATAACCATTATCTGAATACCACAACACATAGAACTAATCATAACATGTCACCCAAAACTCCCACATCTTCCCCTATGTCTGCAGCAGCAGGTGGTCACCAAGGAGTATGTTCTCAGGCTGAAATATTATATTTGAAATGACTGTCCTAGACACAGTCTTGTTTTTGAGCTGAGCATCTCAATACCTTGCTAGCTAAATGCATAGTATGGAACATGCATACAATATTAAAAGTCATTTCTTTTTTCATTATATAAGAAACTTTAATATCATATTTTATGCTTCTGACCAATGATACCCAGAATAGCAATCATATAATTATCTCCCTGAGACTTGCCTACAGAATATAGTCTCTTATAATGTCCTAGAATAAGCATTTATCTTGATCCCAAAACAAGAAAAGCAGTTTTGTTTAACTGAATATTCAACACGATAGTGACCATATAAACACTGAGATTTTGTGGAAGAATGATGAGCATTTTCTTTGCTTTATCTAACACAAAGTTCAATGTTAAAATTGGGAACCTTTTTTAGCAATTAAATATTTCAAGATGGTGGCCAGGCTTTATTTCTGAGCTATTTTACATGCAATTTCTCTTGACCTTGTCTAACTTACTTATTTCCATTCAGATACTTTAGACATTTCTCTATGTCAACCTTATTTTGATCAAAGCAAGATTGGAAGAGACAGGGAAAGAAATAAAAATAGTCATTACAATGATTAGGTAACTCTTTGGGGACTCATAAAATGTACTGCTAATGAATTCTACATATCACAGCTTGACAAAAGGACAGAGTTAGAATTTCCTGCCAGATTCCAAGGTTTCTAACTGAATTATGGCAGGCATTGTTCCCCTTAGGACCACAATAGTTACAGCGGTGAATGAGAGACACATGTTTTCCAGTGAGAGTCTTGGGGATGTGATCAGTGCTGTGGGATGATCAACTAGAAACACCAGGCAGAGCCAACACAACAAAGGGAGGTTTGCAAACCTGCCTGAACCTAGAAATGATATTTTAGATGACCGTTGTCCGTGATTAATAAGAGTCAGCCAGGGATACTTACAAATAGGAGTGTCTCAGTCTGAAGGCAGAAAGTAAGAAGGACCCAGATGGCCAATGATACTTAAAATTACATCAAGTGATTGTGGTGGGAGTTAAAAATATGAGATTCTCAAAGAAGCTTCTCTCTTCCCTCATGTGCAGGTTTATCAGCCACATCCACTGAGTATGTCTATAGTGAAGGGTGTTGTTCAAATCTCTGTCATCAAGATGTATGATATCTTTCCTCATGAAATGGACCTTCTGCTCATTCACTGTCAACCAACTACACCAGTCAGTTATATTTCGATTGAATACAATTCTTATAAACAAAATTGATTATTTTACCTTAGCATAACTTCATAGGACCAGGCAGCGTGTAGGCAACTAGAATTCTAACACTTAGAAGACAGAAATAGGGAGAGAAGTTCATCCTTAGCTAAATAGTGAGTTCAAAGATAGCTTGGGCTTCAAGAGACCCCATTAAAAGGGGAGTGTCATAAAAAGAAACACAAAGGAATTCCCAAGTTCATTATATACATAAAACGTTAAGCCCATTGGCCAACCACTAAACAAATTTAATAAACTTGAATAAATCTCTTGCAAGTGCTGCTAACTAGAATTGACTCTCTGAAAGCAATCTCAAGTTTAAGCTCTGTTTGCCTAAATACATTCTATCTTTTAGTAAGTTTTGCTTGTTTTGTCCAAGTCATTCAAAGGCATCAGATACTCTTATAAAATCAAAGTGGCCTTGTGATGGTGTTCATATAATTCTAAACAGTTCTCCTACTTAGGAGAAAGACTGAGAAGGAACTCACATCATGGATGGACACAGGCAGCCATATTGTCTCACTGTCTATAAACAGATTGGAGTTCTCCTCCACATCTCTTAGGCAGAATTTAGGCACCATTGTACTGTTTATTCTGTTCACATCATCTCTTGGTATCAAGGAGCTGCAGTTTCACACCTTTGAAAATCTCTCCAAAAGAAACAACATGCTGTAGATAAAGACCTCAAAGATGCAGTCACAGGACTGGAGGAATGTAAGATCAAGGGCATGGCGGTGATTATGTATACTGTTCACTTAATAATATCTCAAGAAAACTCTTCAAAGCAGGGATGTTTAAAGAGTATAGTAAGTTTGATAATACAATCACTTCCTACCTGCCTCTTTGGAAATCTGTGTAAAGGACTCCACGCCTTTCTCTCCATAGCTTCCTTCAGATGCAAGAGTAGACACATAATTCCAGCCCAAGGCCTTTACAATGTCTACCATGGCCTGAGCTTGAAAGGAATCAGGTGGGACCACTCGAGAGAAGAAGTCATATCGCCGATCATCACTGAGCTCAGGAGCCGTGGATGCATAACTAATCTGAGGTATCTGAAATGACAAGAAAACACCATGTGAGAACACACCAGGAGGGTGGGACAGACTCATGTGCACTTAGGACAAGCCACTCAAAAGACAGGGCTTGAGCAGTGTACTGAATGAGTATTCTGCCCAGTTACCATTCTACATGCCCATCTAGATGCACCCAGACCCTTCTTAGAAGTGAAGGGCATTTTCTTTTGTATCTTCTTGTTCTACTTTCTCTCTATAAGAAAAGGTAGTGAGGACACCAGGGAACCCTATGGTAACCATCACAGATTGTTAAAAGTATAGGCTTTTAATTAATTAATAATTAATTTCATAATTAATCCACCAAGTACTATAACAGGTACAATACCAAAAGAAGCCCAATTGCCTTGTATCTAGAGACCAGCATAGACCACAGAGGCTATGGTTCTACACAGACATCATGAGGCATTAGCATAGAGTCTTGAGGACCTACAAGAACACATCGAAGTGACTTCTGTGTGGTAATTCATTCCCTGAAGAACATTATATTAAACCTCAGTAGTACCCCAGTCCAGGTAAGGAAGTTCCCTGGTGCAAACATTTCATTCTAGTACAGTGGTTCTCAGCTTGTGAGTTGCCACCCCTTTGGGAGTCGCATATTGCATATCCTCCATATCAGATATTTATATTATAATTTATAATAGTAGCAAAATTACAGTAAGGATGTAACAATAAAATAATTTAATGGTTCCGGGTCACCACACCATGAGGAACTGTATTGAAGAGTTGCAGCATTAGGAAGTTTAAGAACCACTACTCTAATGGATCTCACACTTGGAAGATCATCTCCACAGTATCACACATTCTCCTTGGGTGCTGGGAGGCACCTTGAAGTCCTGTTGTGTGCAGTTCACAGGATTTAAGAGTCTCTTCTTTTCCTATTAGTATAGTATCTGCTCCTCTTACATGAGCTGAATCTATTTAGTTGTAAGGAGCTGCAGTGTGCTGCAGGGTGTTCTGTATGTTAAATGTGTTGCTCTGATTAGTTAATAAACAAAACACTGATTGGCCAGTAGCCAGGCAGGAAGTATAGGCAGGACAAGGAAAGAAGAGAATTCTGGGAACAGGAAAGCTAAAGCAGGAATCTTGAGCCAGACACAGAGGAAGCGAGATATAAAATTATCAGTAAGCCACAATCCACGTGGCAACTTATAGATGAATAGAAATGGGTTAATTTAAGATATAAGAACTAGATATTAAGAAGCCTGCCACGGCCATACAGTTTATAAGCAGTATAAGTCTCTATGAGTTTACTCGGTTGGGTCTGAGCGGCTGCAGGACTGCGGGTGAGAGAGATTTATCCTGACCATGGGCCAGGCAGGACTGGAGAAAATTTTAGTGACACTAGTGCTTGTACCTAGGAGCACCAAACTGGGGAACCACAGGAGGACATGAGGTATCAAATTCTCCTCTTTTCTGGTGTGGAGCTAATTTGGGGATTTGGTGATTTTAATGCATTGATTCTAAGCTAAATCAAAGTTTACAAATAGAGGATCTGTAACATATATATTATATTAATTATATGTCAGACTAGTACATAAACATACAAGCACACACACATACAAACACACATATACACATACACAGAGTCTCAAATACACTAAGGAAAGTTACAAAGCCGCTATTGATGACTAACATGGCTTAGGACCTGACTTTAGGGCCCCTGTGTGAGTTACCTCTGCACTGCACTCCATCCCTCTCTCAATGTGACCAACTTTTTCTCTCTGATTTCTGAAAGGTTGTAACCTATAATTAGCATTACAAGTAATTATGTGCAAGAATAATGAACTGACAATATTTTGTATGAAAAATCCTCTATCATATTTTCTCAGATATCTAAATATAATTTGATCTTTGCATAAACTGATCTGGTAATTCATCTATTTTGCCATAAACATGCCAAAGCCAAACTCACTTTGAATTTCTGAGTTTTGAAATTTCTATTTGATATTGGCTATTTCTGTTTTTCAAAGTTATTTTCATCTCTTGAAACATGGTTATTACTGCTATAAAGATCACGTCTCCCCCACCTTTGAAGTTCAACATTAGCCTCACTGAGCCTGACAGAAGTCAGATTCGCTCTGCTCCCCTACCCACGCTGCAGGTTGGCTCCTCAGCACTGGCCAGAAGGCTCTCTGCCCTAAACTGGAAGCACAAACTAATGTTAGGAAGCCTCAGAGTCTCCTGTTGAAGACTTTACCCGAGTAACTAAATTACATGGCTATCATGGGGCACTGGGAGTGAAATGGAGTATCAGCAAGACCTGGGATCAGAGCATAATCACTTGTTAGCTCATACTTCTACTGCAATGAGTTAGTTGCATCATCAACTCTTCTCACAAGGCAGAGATGCACATTGTTCATCATGATGCCAGGACAGGACAGAGTGGGTATTTCATGCCCTGGGGAATAATTATGAAAATGCAGGATAGTATATAACTATAACTAATGTCATCCATTCTCCACATTTGACTTTTGTGGTTTTTGGAGTGTGATATGTCCTACACAGCTCAGGTATTTTTAATACTTGGTCTCCAGCTGGTGACACTGTTTGGGAAGGTTCTGGGACATTTAAGACATTGATCCCTGAGGGAGGAAGTATATCACTGGACATGGGTTTTGAAGTGTTATAGCCTTCCCCTACTTCCTGTTTGTTCCTGCCCTACTTCCTGTTCTCTCCCACCCGACTACCTGGGTGCCTGACTGGCCTCTTGGCCTTCAAATTATGACAGATTCTACTCCCCTTCAGAACTCCAGTTCCAAATAAATCCTTACTCTCCAAAGTTACTTCTTACTAAGGTACACTAACAAAGTAACAAAAAAATAACCAGTATGATTTCCCAAATTCTCTAGCACAGGTTACATTTCTTCTTTGTGTCCTAAAGCAAGGTAACAGTTTTACATTTATTACAATAATGACTGCTTTAGAAACCACATCTATTATATGCTGAACTCTTTATATAATATACATATCATGTTCTGTGAGTTTCATAGGCAATCCATCATCTAGTCACCATCAATTATTCTTCAATGTCCTACATATACTAATCATATACTAGATTATACTACATAGTACTATATTTTTATTAGCCTATTTGATAAAAGGAGTAGGCACTGAGCTGCAGAGTTCAATCATGACCTCAGAATATAGAGCTTTAAAATTAATATCCTCACTCAAGCCTGAAAATGGACTGTGCAAACAACTGAACTCTTAATTATGCTAACTTACAAAATTTTACTAAAATATTTAATAATGAGCATGAAAAGGAAGGCCAGTGGATTATTAGAGTCTAAGTGGATTTCTACTCACAGCGTTAACTATGTCATCACTGAAAGTCAATTTGCGGCTCATTCTGTGACAACTGTTCAAACAACTTATTTAAGCACCTGGGTGAAGCTCACACAAACACCTTAACAGTCTGGGCTATGGATATGTTTATAGTTTGAAGGATTTAACTACTAGAGAAAGAGAATCTTCACTGATAGTGCGTTAGGGAGAAACACGGAAGAGGGAGGAGTGGGACTTGACAGTAGTTTCCTTACTAGAAATGAAAAGACACAAGGCAAAGCATGTCAAGACATTGCCATTAATTTTCATTTGATGAAATGTAGAAGCCTCATGATGATGCACAGATGTTGTCCCTGCCCAAATCACTTCCCACCTCTGAAAGTGAGTTAATAAAGATATACCCAGTCTGCCACTCATATTTGCATTTACATTCCAGGGAAGAAACATCAGAATTACAGAGAACCACAATGGCAAAGCATTTTCTAAACTACCCACCAATTCCAGCTATGAAAATCTTGGTAAAATAGATTCCTTTCCTCACTATCACCTACCTTTGTTCAATTATTGCTATCTGAAGTCTATCTCTTCCAGGTTTAAGGCCCAAATTTCTATTCAGGACCATGCACACCTCCTTTTCAATATTTTGCTTATGTCAACACCTGGCATATATTCCTAGAATATGGAATGAACTAAAGATCAAATGGATTTAACTTCTGAGATCAAAATGCATTGCATAGAAATAATCATTCCAGTAATAGAGATGAAAGAGTAGAGAAATTTCTATAATCTGTGATACACAATCCTGCATTATTTTACTAATGACACAGCAATGAGGTCTTGTGCTCAACTTCTTGCTTTCAAGCAGATTTTCAAGTTTATGTAGTCATTGCTTTGAGGATATTTCTAATATTTAATCGCAGAACCTAAAATGTATCTTATTATTATTCTTTTCTCCTGATAAAAATGAACCTATCACAGAAGAAAGATTTTGTTAATGAGGATAAAATAGGATTAGAAGCAACTGCAACCTACCTTGTAGGGAATGAAATTTGGCATGAGTTTTGCTTTGTTTTAGAAAATTAATGTTATAATATTGCTGAAAAATGCAGAGAATGACAACTACAAACACATGATATTTCAATCCCTGGCTCTCTAGTAATGTCTTGTTAAATCTCTTTAGTGCCTTTGTCTTTGCAGTGCTGTGCCAGCCTGCCTCCTGCCATGCTGCCTGCCGTGATGGTCATGTACTCATCCTTTTAAACTGTAAGCCCCTATTAAAAACACCTTCTTCTGTAAGTTGCATTTATCATACTTTTTTATTTTGTTTGTTTGTTTTGGTCATGGCAATAGAAAAATAACTAGGACACTCTATGACTTATTTGTCAGACGTGCCCTGAAATCCTCTAAACAATACAGCCTATTGCCATTGTTTAGTAGTCCATATGAATTTAATGGCAAGACCCTGGTATTAAAGATAGCACTCACTTTGTTCATAGGACATAGGAAAAATAAAGTTGGTGTTGATGCAGAAGCTTCTTCTCTGCTGCCTAACTTTCAGAATACAAGAAAGTACTAGCCAGGCTTCTGAGAGGGATAAAAGTTATCAACCGTCTTACCAAAGTATGTACTGTTAGCTACAACAAGGACTGGTATGGCAAGATGGGTGTAATACTGGCACAGATTTTAATAAGGATAAACATTTACTTTCTGTGAAAACCTGTGCCTTGTACATTTGGCCACAAAACCATGATTGGTAAGCTCACAGGCTCCAGGGAGGAAGCATTATTTTACTAAAGAAGCATAGTATCAAAGTGCTCTCTAAATTCATATATCTCTACCCAGAGATTCTTGCAGGTCTCAGAACTTACCTCATCAGAGAAGTTTCTAAGGACATGGGATGGTAGTTAGGGCAGAAACTCATAAATGGTCAAAGTGCAAATAATAAGTGTCCATCAAGTTCTCAGCCATAAAAGGAGCCTTCGTACAAATATTACCACCCCTCCTGCTAATGATTAGGCACCATTGTGAAAGATTTTAAGATCCAATGGTCAAGGATGACCAAATTGAAAAAGTGCGTTCTTGATATGACAGGACCCCTCCACTCATGAACTCTTAAAGCTGTGGTTGTCTGCATAAGACCTAGAATTGCTAACACACTATCTATGAAAGTAGCTTTGGGTCTTGAATCATGTCAAGGGATCAGAACCAACATTTTCTTCCACAACCAGACCAGACCTTCTGCATAAGGGAGATGGTTGTGTAGCTGAGTCTGTTTGAGGGGCCTCTCACAGTGAGGCCAGGATCTATCTCTGGTGCATGAGCTGGCTTTCTGGGTCTCATTACCTATGGTTGGACACCTTGCTCATCCTTGATGCTAGGGGAAGGGGCTTGGTCCTGCCTCAACTGAATGTACCAGGCTTTGCTGTCCCCCCTATGGGAGGACTCACCCTTTTGGAGAAGGGGATGGGGGAATGAGTTGTGGGGAAGGAAGTGGGGTAAGTGGGAGGAGGGATGAGAGGGGGATCTGTGGTTGGTATGTAAAATGAATAAAAAAAATTTAAAATAAAAAATGTAAAAAAGGAGTATAGTTTTATTCCATTTCAAGTTCCTCTCTATGCTTCGTATATGTGGTTAAAATGTTATCTCTCAGCTTCCTCCTCCAGCTCCTTGCCAGCATCCCTCCACCATTACAGACTTTTTCCCTGAAGCTGTAAGCTAAAATCAACATTTTCTTCCACGAATTGATTTTGTTATGATATCTTATCACAGCAAAAGAAAAACAACTAACAGACTTCCTAAGTTAAATCTTTCAGGTATTTTGTCATAGTCATAAGATTAACTAATATAATTTTCTAAAGGGTGCATGGTCGCTATACACTTCCTTCCTCTTAGGTTTTCTCTGCACTTTATTTCTTTCTTTGTTTTGGAAGCATTTCAGTTTGTAGGAACTGTATTTGCATACTTTTGCTTTTGTACTCTGAGCTTGGAGTACAACCTCTAAAACAGTAACATGCCCTTGCCAAGGCCAAGGTCAAAGGGCTTTTCTCTAGAATTGCTAACACACTATCTATGAAAGTAGCTTTGGGTCTTGAATCATGTCAAGGGATCAGAGTTCCCTTTGTTCCAGAATCTCACTTTAAGAGAAAAGTATAAAAAAAAAATGCTTATTTCTTCATATGAACTAATACAGACATGTTTATTCTATCCCTTCATTGTAAATAACTGTGCATTAATTCATGCTTTCAGACTCAAGCTCTTTCCTGTGTAGAAATCCATTTTCCCTTAGGGATCTGTGTTATAAAAGCATTTCCTCAAACACCACAGATTAAAATATATTTCTGTAAAACTTAACAATTTTAAGCACGAATTAAATCATATTTGTCAATTTTGTATATATCTTTATGGTCAATTCATAACTTTCCCAAAAAATGTGTTGCAGTTTTAACCTGGATGATCTACTGCTGTAGTAGTTCACCCTAAATTTCTCAGCTCGCTAGAGGTGCTCTATACTGCAGAGGCAAGGGCAAACTGCTAAAAATTCTGTGGAGTTCTTAGATTTTCTTTGTACTAGTTTTAAAAATTAAACAACTAATATCACTTCATTGTGATATTTAAGAACTAAAACTTGAGCTAGGAAGATAGCTCAGCAGGAAAACCATTTGCTCGCCAAGCAAGAGGGTCTGAATTCAAATTCCTACTGTCCATGTAAAAAACAAATGAACAAAAAGGAAGAGAGAGAGAGAGAGAGACTCTGGGTACTAAGGATAGTAATCCATATCTAACACATAGTAGAGTGCAGGCCACAAGTACACATAAGGAAATTACACCATAGTACCAACTTATATGATTCAGTTAAATAAAACAAAGACCTGATTAAATCATCCCTCAATGAAGGCATACAAATGTCCAATCAGAATGTAAAATGTTGCTCAACATCAAGCAGAATAGTTGTCCTAATACTTATGGGCCTATGCACAAAAGATCACTAGGGCTACCAGTCAACCTTTACGAAATGATAGGAAGCTCCAGTTTCAGTGTCATACACTGTCTCAAGGAAATCAAGGAGAACAACACAGGAGAAATCCCATGTTATTTTTCTGTTCTGAGGATGCAAATACAAAACATGTAGACAGACAAACACCCCCTTCCCCCTCCACACACATGCGCACACACACACACACACACACACACACACACACACACACACTACAAGGCTAAAACAAACTCCAGAAAGCACACTGGAAGGGGTAGTCAAATTCAATTATAGTAGTTAGAAATGTTCGGTGTGTCAAAACTTATAGATGTTTGAGTTTCCTCTTGAGTCTTTATGGAATATTAATTCCAGATACCCAAGATGAAATGATGACTCTAAAGGAAAGAGTTCCTTCTTCCTTTATCATATTTCCTATACTTTCTTTTACCAAGTTTAAGAAATTCATCCATTGCTTCCTATTTTCATAATTACCTGGCCACTATACATTACAAATATATATTTACAGTCTCCTTATCATAGTTATGTGTATATTAATTTTATCTTTACAGGAAAGGAAGCTATAATCAAGACAAGCTGAAAGATCTTTCAAATTTTAAGTATCTGCATATATGTCTGATAGTTATCCTTATTCTGTGCCATGTTTGTGAACAAGACTGTGTATTCATAACAGCTACTAACTGCTTTAACATTTTCTATTTCTTAGTTCTCTTGGCCTGAATAAAATAATGTCTCCTCAAACCCTTTATGTCTTCTACTATGTCAGTGAAATAACTGTGTGTATATTTTCTTAATATAAACAAGGAATGTATAAATATTAATCAGTGAATCATTTGCATAAAATATATTCTTGTGATTTATAAGCATGCATTAATATATAGCTTCTAGAGCTTTTAGTTTTTATTTGCATTATTTGTATGGGTGTGTTTCTGCATGGGAGTATTTGAACATGAATGCTAGGGCCTATGGAGGCCAGAAACATTAGTTCCTCCAGAAGCTGAGTTCCAGGTGTTGTGAGACCCCAATATGGGTATAAAGGTAATCCCTCCAGTGGTTGATAAAATTCACTATGCTTATGTAAGTGATGCACAGATTGTGTTTTGAAAGAAGCTCAGTCTTCTGTGCTGTGATATCTCCAGGTTACTTGAAGTGCTGTTTCTCGGTTTGATAAACTGGTAATAAGCTGACTTAGAAAAGATGGTATATATTTGTTTCCACATGAGACTATGTGGCTCACATGTGCTTCAAGAATTCACAGGGAGTTTTGTTTCTCCCTCTGGAGCTTAGATCTACTTCTCAATTTACATGAAGCTTGAAGCTGACTCATGTTGTCTACAGTCTCATATTAATCCATACTGTGTTATAAAACACAGTCTAACAGCTCTTGGAAAAATAACTGAATAGTTATTCACACATACAGTGGAGCAAAGATCATCAGGACCCTTAATAATTTTTTGTATACTGCAAATATACACCCTCCCTAGGCTCAGTAATTATTGCCAGAGAGGATATACAAACCTGAGCTGGTAGATAACTCCAAGGAGATATTATCTTATGGACAGAGGAAGACAGATGCACATAAGAACTCACAGTACTCACAGTGTGTGCCTATGACAAACCAAATCTCAGCTGGGAGAGGGAAGGGGTGTGATGTTACACCACTAGCTGGGGAGTTATTGGCAACTATATGGTACCAGAAGAGGAAGAGACAGTTTTCTCTAAGAGTATAGTTTCTAGTAAGTCATCCATGCTCCCTTGGAAGAACACACATCCAACCATGTTTGAGCAGCACAAATTGGTCTTGCAGGGTTAAAATAAATCCCAAACCAAAAACAACCCCACACAATTGGGTCAGTAAGGAAAAGGGTAGACCTGGGAAGAGCTGGGTGTATGATACAATCACATTGTATAAAATCCTCAAAGAATTAATTAAGTACAAAAGAATCCCTTAGTACACAAAGTGTAATTACCTGAATAGACTTTCAGAATGCCAAAGGTAGAAACTGCTTCCCAGCTCCTCTTGACATCAATATTGCAACTACAAAGTTAGTATTGAGCCATAGCCTTGCCTCTTCCTCAACAGACAACCATGGTTAAGTACTTGGTACAACGCAAACTCACACTCATGCTCCTCTGGGCCTGTTCTTCCTTTACAGCTGACTGGAAGATTAAGCTCTATCCCTAAGGAGAAATCTCCAAACCACTGAATGATCTCTCTCTCTCTCTCTCTCTCTCTCTCTCTCTCTCTCTCTCTCTTCCAACCATTTTCATACAAATAACAATAAAATAAAATTCTGCCTTAACTCCAATGATATTTTCCAAGTCCCAAGTCGTCTGACACTGATAACAAAATGAAAAATTAGTTTCACATAATTAAGTTTTGAGAACGACTTGTGCTCACACTACAAAATTATCACATGAAATTCATGCTGAATTGAACTTCTGTGATGATTTCTAAACAATCCGAAAACAAACAGGTAACAAAAGCAGCAGGAAAGAGGCTCATTTCTCACGTCATCAGGTTCAACACTTCTCAAATCCATCAAATCCATACATTTAAGAGAAAAAGCCAAGTTAGTGGTTTTGTTAATTTCATCTTTTATATTTGAAGACATGTGTATGGTTCAAAAAATTCCACCTGAAAGGAAAAACAAAGCCAGCAAAAATCAACTTTTAGAATAATTAAATGGGACATTTATTTTTTAATGTTTTATTTAAAAATTGTTTTTAGATTTATTTTTTAAGTGTATGAATATTTTGCCTCTGTGTGTGTGTGTGTGTGTGTGTGTGTGTGTGTGTGTGTGTGTGTGCATGTACTATGTCTGTGCCTGATGCTCACAGGGGCTATTGGATCCCTTGGAACTCAGGATATGGATTCACAGAGAGTTGTCAGCCACTATGTGGGATCTGGGAACTAAAGCTTCATCTTCTCCAAGAAGCAGGGTACTGCGTGCTGAGCCATTTCTCTAGCTCTAAAACTGAATATTTATTGTGTATATGTACCACATTTTGTTTATCCATTCTTCCGTTGAAGGGCATCTAGGTTGTTTCCATGTTCTGGCTATTACAAACAATGCTGATATGAACATAGCTGAACAAGTGTTCTTGTGGTGTGATTGAGCATTCCTTGGGTATATGCCCAAGAGTGGTATAGCTGGATCTTGGGGGAGATGGATTCCCAATTTTCTAAGAAAGCACCATATTGATTTCCAAAGTGGTTGTACAAGCTTACATTCCCACCAGCAGTGGAGGAGAGTTCCCCTAGCTCCACATCCTCTCCAACATAAGGTGTCTTCAGTGTTTTTGAACTTAGCCATTCTGACAGGCGTAAGATGGTATCTCAGAGTTGTTTTGATTTGAATTTCCCTGATGATTAGGGATGTTGAGCAATTCCTTAAATATCTTTCAGACATTTGAGTTTCCTCTGTTGAGAATTCTCTGTTTAGTTCTATAGCCCATTTCTTAATTGGACTGTTGGGCATTTTGATGTCCAATTTCTTGAGTTCCTTATATATTCTGGATATCAGTCCTCTGTCAGATGTGGGGTTGGTGAAGATCTTTTCCCATTCTGTAGGCTGTTGCTTTGCCTTGTTGACCATATCCTTTGCTCTACAAAAGCTTCTCAGTTTCAAGAGGTCCTATTGATTAATTGTTTCTCTCAGTGTCTGTGCTACTGGTGTTATATTTAGGAAGTGATCTCCTATGCCAATGCGTTCAAGACTACTTCCTACTTTCTCTTTTAGCAGGTTCAGAGTAGCTGGATTTAGCCCGAACTGACCTACTCTGGTGATGGGATGGCCAAACACCCTAATTGTCGTGCTAGAAACCCCATCCAACTACTGAGGGATCTGGATGCAGAGATCCATGGCTAGGCCCTGGGTGGATCTCTGGAAGTCCAATTAGCGAGAATGAGGAGGGTTTATATGAGCGAGAATTGTTGAGACCAAGGTTGGATAAAGCACAGGGACAAATAGCCAAACGAATGAAAACACATGAACTATGAACCAATGGCTGAGGGGTCCCCAACTGGATCAGGCCCTCTGAATGGGTGAGACAGTTGATTGGCTTGATCTGTTTGGGAGGCATCCAGGCAGTGGGACCAGTACCTGTGCTCAGTGCATGAGTTGGCTGTTTGAAACCTGGGGCCTATGCAGGTTTGCTTGGCTCAGCCTGGGAGGAGGGGACTGGACCTACTTGGATTGAGCCTACCAGGTTGATCTCAGTCCTCAGTGGAGGCTTTGCCCTGGAGGAGGTGGGAATTGGGAGTGGGCTGGGGGGAAGGAGAGGGGGCCGGAGGGGGGAGAACAAGGGAATCCATGGCTGATATGTAGAACTGAATTGCATTGCAAAATAAAACTAAAAATTCAAAAAAAAAACTGAATATTTAAATAACTCACATCATACACACATCAAAACACCTGTATTCATAGCTCACAAATACAAGTGATTGGAGCACTTGAATGATTTTGATATGGAATAATAATAAAGAGATAAAGTAACCACAGTGTCACATATCACTACTAGGAGGTGCTCTAAATTCTTGCCCAAGTTCCATTATTTGCTCTGGAAAATAATGATTTCTTGGAAGGTTAATAGATGATGGGCTTTTTGTTTTTGTTTGTTTGCTTTGTTTTGTTTCTGCAACTGTTTTGTTTTGTGGCATCAAGCTTCACAATTCTAATTATGCAATTATGTTCATTTCAATCTGTTTATTATTCTCCCTCTTTCTTCAGAGTACTTAACCTCATGGAGGGCAAGGTCCTTATGTATCATCCCTTCATCACTGGACAGTGTTCCACTGGGAGAACTGGAACAGGACCAGTCTGTTTTGAATGAATTAGACAGAAAATAAACGGATAGGATAATGCTGAGAGCACACTATACTTTGGTATGTCCCTTATGCACATGTTTCCTATGGCCAAAGTGTTGCAAAACACCAGGAGTTACTGCTCCCTAGAGGGCAGGCAAGTGATGGCCAGTGACAGGCACTAGGAATAGCACTTTTTCTCTCCCTTTATTCTTCATGGAGATTTTTCTTGGGATTTCTTTCCTTCTCATCAGAATATAAAACAAGAAAGTTGGCATGCTAATAGTTTAAAGAACAAAGAGATGAAGTGAGGCATTTAGCAGCCTCCTCCCTCTGGTTACCCTCAGGTCTTTGTCCTCTTCATGAAGAGCTCCTGTGATGGTGCCTGCAGGCTCCCCCATCTCCACTCAGTCTCATTGGGTTTGTTTAATAAATAGGTTGGACCTATCCTGACTTTTCCTTTACACATAAGAAACAAGGTCATCAGATACAAACAGAAAACATGGTATTTGGGATTCTGGTTTCTTGGTTCTAACTAAATTTCTTAGTTTTTGTTAACATTGTTACTCTAAAGTCAAGATAAAAGGAAGGAAATCAAAGATGGGATATATTAAGCAATCTTTTTTTGTTTTGTTTTGTTTTTGTTTTGTTTTTGAGACAGGATTTCTCTGTGTAGCTTTGTGCCTTTCCTGGATCTCGCTCTGTAGACCAGGCTGGCCTCAAACTCACAAAGATCCGCCTGCCTCTGCCTCCTGAGTGCTGGGATTAAAGGCGTGAGCCACCACAGTCCGGCTTATTAAGCAATCTAGAGAAAATAACTCTCATACATAAAGTATATGAAATCAATTATTATGGGTGTGTGATATAGCTCCGTTTTCTAAGTGTGGGTAAAACTGAGCCCTTTCAAATTTAATTTTATCTCATAATTCCTACATAATCAGCAACTAGGCAAGCTGATCTCAGTGCTTGGAGACATACCCCTACAGACATTAGTTTATTGTCAACATCTGTTAAGGTAGCGCAAAACTGTGTCCAGATGTGCTTCTGCCTACATTAATACGTGCATTTAGAAAATCAAAATGGACACCATTACTCTAGGACAAACTTAATTCTTATTATAAACACAGTACAAGGTATTTATATGAAGAAAAGTACAGGAGCATTTATCCAAAATACGAGGGAGGGAGACAGTTTGGGATTTTGGTTCTTGCACATCAACCTTTATTCTCTGACAGTCTATCCTTCCCCTTAACACAATACGGGCACCGCCTTTGACAAGGTCAGTCATCTGGGGAACATAATATTTCTGGGAATTTGAATAAAGTCTCTTTGTTCCTGGGGACTCTGCATAGCCAGTGAAGGCAATACAAAATCTAAGAATACTTGTTCCAGAGGGCAATTTCCACAAACGTTGTAAAAGGCAATTTTTGAAAGTATCATGTACAATTAAGATAATGCTCCAGTGTACCTGTAGAGATATTAATGAACTCCCAGTGGGGCATTATTAAGTTCACAGTCAGCAGTAATTTTGCTCTTATTTCTTATTAAGCTTTATTGATATGGATCCCCCACCCACCCCCGCAAAAGTGAAAATGGTTGAATAATCCTTTCAGGCTTATTCCTTGAAGCATCACTCCTTTCAATTTATAATTATATCCTCCTCAGATACCATCTCTTCTCATATTAGGATAGCCAGGCAACCATTCTGAGTTTTAGCAGTATTGATGCCCAAGTACTGCAAGATGTGCAGCTTTTCACTTAGTTTGAACTCTAATTTTGCACAACTTTACTCATGATGGAGATCATTGCCAGTTTTTCTGATTCCTTTTCCACACAATGTTTACTCCTTCAATTATAAATCAGTTATGACCTTCAACATATGCTTAACTTGAGGCCCAAGAATTTTTGTTGGGGGTGCTGCACATCATGCTTATCCACAGAACATATTGAGAAATATGATATTTTTACTTCTATGATTTTTCTAAGTCTTTAGATGGATCATTGGAATATACATACATATATATATATATATATATATATATATATATATATATATACTCATTAATTTGTTCAGCAACTTTGCTGAGTTGGAGCATTAGTAATATATTCATTCTTTGCCCACACAGCACCCATTTCCTTTCTTAGATAGCTCTCTAACTTACATTGAGGACCACATCCCACCCCACCCCACCCTGCTACATACCCATTTCCAGCCATATTCAGATTTTTCAGTATTCTATTGCTGACTTGGATGACTCAGTCAGCCTACAAAACAGGAGGAGCCATCTAGCCTAATCTGGACCTTGTGAACAAAAGAGGAGGGGCACTGTGTAATCATAATACCTAAACAAATGCAAATTGTGTGTTTTCCTGAAATGACTGGGAAGAACTGGAACAAGCCTATGGTGACTGATGAAGAAGGTATAATGGAAGGATTTTGCCAGAGTAAGGGAGACAAACATAGGTGGCAGCTCAGAACTGGGGAATGGGAGACACAAGACCAGAAATAAAATACCATCCAGATGTGGGACTGGACAAATAGCTCAGCTCTTCAGATGCTTCCAACTTTTCTAGGAGACCCAAGTTAGGTTTCCAGCTCCCATGTTGGGTGTCTTACAATCATGTGTAGCTCTGGCTTCAGAGGATCTAGATCTATCCTCTGTCCCCTGAAGGCACTCTACACATGTTGCATATTGGCAGAGGCAGACAGACAGACAGACCAAACACACACACACACACACACACACACACACACACACACACACACACACACATTTAGAAGCAGAGTAAAGAATTGTTTGGGCAAGATGTGCATGTGATAATCCTTTCTTATACAGCTGATCAGTATAATATTTTGTCATATGAGTCTGTAGATTAGCCAGTAGCTCAGATAGGATATACTGGCACTTTTTCATATGAACTACCTGACCATTATCTGTTAAAATTCATATGCTTGCATCCTGTAACTTTTTCCTTATAGAACTAAATCAGATCCATTGTCCCCTCCAACAGCATTGTTATTTACTGATGGCTGTACTTCAGGCCAAGCTGCACTGATTATTGATGGTTTTAAAGAGTCCCTTCCTACACAGGAAACTTCTGCTCAGAGAGTGAAATTAATAGCAGTAATTACTGCCTTTGAGAGACTTAAAGACAGAACTTTTAACTTATATACTGATTCACAATTTTAAACCTGCTTTCAAAATTGCAGGAGTTAATTCAATCTAGAATTCATTGTTTTCTTTATTGGTCATGTTCGAACACATACAATGCTTCCAGGTCCCATTCATGAAGGGAATCATAGGGCCGATCCTGTAACAAGAGTCACAACCTACTCCACGGAAGCAGCTCAGAAGAGCCATGCTTTGCACCATTAAAATGATACAGCACTTTGTTTTCAATTTCATATTCCTCGAGAAGCTGCCAGATCCATTGTGCACAATTGTAATGTCTGTCCAACAAATTCTCTCCCTATGGGAGTTAATCCATGAGGCCTCATCCTTATGATTTATGGCAAATGGATGTAACTCGTGTTCCCTTCCTTGGAAAATCGGCTTTGTTCATGTATACGTGGATACCTATTCTCATGTCATAGGTGCTACAGCCCGATCTGGAGAGGCCTTTAAAGATACAGCACAGCATTTGTTTCACTGTTTTTCAATATTTAGGAATGCCTAGAGCTCTAATCCACAGGTATTCCTTATAACCCCCAAGTCAAGCTATTGTGGAAAATGCTCATCATACTTTAAAAACCCAAATATCCAAATTACAAAGTGGAGATCTTAAATACTCATCTCCCCATCATAGTTTAAATCATGCTCTGTTTTAGTCATACAAATATTTATGAGGATAATATGAGTTCTTTCCTCAGACACTTCTCCACAAAAGTTACACATAAGCCTCTAGGACCTCCTCACTGGTAATTGGAAAGGTCCTGATGTTTTAATAATGTCAGGAAGAGGATATGCTTGCATGTTTCCACAGGACTCTGACTCGCCTTTATGGATCCTGAATCACTTGATCACATGGTATGGCCAGGCTGCTGCAGTACAGAGGCATGACAAAGCTGCCAGTCTGAGTACAGGCTTTTATTTATCTCTAGATTCTTAATAATTGGGCCTTGGCTTTATGAATAAGTCGGTTGTCGTCCTCTTGACCACGGATGGGCTGTTTAGCTGCATCCCTGCACCCTGTCCTCCTGGCCACACACCAGGAAGTTCTGCTATACTTTGCTCGTTGCCTCTAAGCACAGACTGATTCAAATTGCTGCCTGCATGGACAACACATGAAAAAGCCTGCTCTTCCCGGGTTTCCAGTATGTTCCAGCTATCTGTACCCTCAACTTCATCCCATATCAGCATAAAGTAACCATGAGTGAATTCTACACCCCTCATGTCACCACCCCCAGAGACTGGACTGCATTTTAACAAATGTTCTATTTTTAATTGTATAATTTCTGCCCATGATTCTAAATGTATATGCTATCAGACAATCTCCATATGTACTTCTGACAATTGTCCTATATGTAAATCTTGCTATGTATAACTTGACACTGCCCTCTCATAGCTAAATGGCTTAATATTGCCTTGATGACAAATTCTAATTTAGGTCAACTTCAACTGCAGCCTTGGTCCCACAGATGCTCATGACTAATTCAGGTAACTCTTTATCTAACAATGCTTAATTAAGATACAGACTAACCAAATTAATACCACTAATCAAATATTATTAGATACAATTAATATTCTAAACTAACCACCTCTTTTTGATGATTCAAAAATCATAATATTTAGATACACTTGACCATATTATGCCATACTAGCTAATGATAGATTTTTTTTTTTGTTACTCCTCTGCTTCCTTTATGGGACAGAGATATTTTAATCATATATAATTATACCTATAAGATGGTTATACTAATTCTTAGTCTACAATCTATATAGATTATTGATTATAAATATATTTTACTGATTATAGATATATATTATTGATACAAATATTTATTAACTATCACTACTAATTAGCCATTTTTCCAGTCATCTCCAAACTTAATATTTATCCACATTATTTGTTGCCCTAGAGAGAATTTTTTTTTTAACTAAATGAAAAAAAACCTGGAACTTGTGTGAGCCATAGAAATATGAAGTAGGAATTCAGCTGACTTTGGCAAAAGCTAATACCTGGAAGAAGCCAAGGGCCTTTACAGAGGATAAAGCCAAGTCTTAAGGAGTGTTGGTGATACTGACTTTTGAATAATAGCCATTTCCTGCTATGAATTTCTCCTGTTCTATTGTAGCTTTTCCATTCCTAGAACAGTGTATTTGATCATTCACTGGGCACTATTTCCCCTATACAATTGAGGTATTTGGATACTTCCCCCAACTGTGACACAGGCAAAACTTCCTTTATCCAGGCTTTTGTTTTGCCTTATTAACATTAGACTCAGACATCTGCCTTTTGTAATTATCTCCATTAGCAAGTATCCAGAGCCAGGGCCATGTCCTGACAAAAGCATTTTATCTGAGATATTTCTTAATTCCAAGGACAGACTGTAGATAGATAAACATTCCAGACCACCCCCTAGTCTCCTGAAATAAGGTAAATATCTGTATGGAGACAACTGCCAAGGTCAGGTGGATGTTAGGTACAAAGTTTTGTTTCTTGTGCAGTTAAGCTTAACCCTCCTTTCTCTCATAGTTTTAATGGTATCTCTAGACTTCCCCTTTAATAATTAACTCAGAACAAAAGGGCTTTCACATACCAGTGCATCAAGCTATGATGCAGGCTTCCTAGCTATGGAGCAGACTTGCTCTGCTCTACCAGAAAGAGGTGGAACCAAAGAATTGCAGATTGCATGATTGTATGTGTATTTAAACTGGACTTGGGGGAGAGGAGGGGAACAAAGATGGAAGGAACTTAGGTAGAACAATGAGAAGACAGGAGAGGATGGGATAGAGAAGAGCTAAGTATGAGAACAGATTTGAAGCTTGGTGTATGTAGATTTATTCAAGAACCCCCCAGATTAATTAATCTGCTGCTGGTAGCAACTCTTCTGAAACTCTGGCAGAAGACTATAGAGAGGCTGGACCCCAATAGTCTTTGATATAAATTGTCCTTAGACAACCATAATACAAAGAAAGACAACCTATTCAAAGCAAGGGTTTTTTTGTTTTTTGTTTTGTTTTTGTTTTTGTTTTTTTTTTGGTTTTTTTGGGGTTTTTTTTTTTTGTGTTCCTAATTCCATAGCTATGACTGTACTATAGATCCTGTTCAGGTTTCAAGACTAAAGTCCCATGAGAAGAAATTTAGTGTAATAGGCACTGAAGGTTGAATTTTGAGACTGTCACTAGCAATGCAAATGTCAAGTAATCAAGATTTCTCAGTCTCAGTTCCACTCTCATGTGTGGGGGATGGAGGAGCTCCCCACTGTAAAGAAGGGCATCACCTAACCTGCATCTTTTAGATGCTAGTAGCATGAGCTGCTGTCTTATGCTGAATGGGGAAGAGAAAACATAACATTCAAAGTAATATTTGACTGAATCTCTTCTCCCCACAGCATATTTATGTTCTTTTTATGGTTGATGCTCTTCAGAAGCCCCTTAGTAGGAAGCACTGTCCTAAACAGAATACAAAGAGTCACTGAGACTGGATTAACTAGTGAAGGTTGTGAGCTTGTAAAAGATCCAAGAGATAGTAATTACTCAAACTGATCTTGAGAAAGAAGGCAGATTTCCACCAGCCACAGAGCAAAGAACATGTGCTTCTCAGTGAAGAGAAAAGGTGAAAATGAATGTGGAGAATAATGAATACATGGTATTTGTTTGAAAAAATTAGACAAACTTGTCTGGCTTGAGAGTAGAATCTATGATTCCACTTGATTAACATCTAGAGGACAGCATGTGGCAACGCAATATAATAAATACAATTCTCATCTAAATTCATTTGGATTCTTATGATAACTGCTCTTCCTAATAAATGAACATAATCTATCAAAACATACATTATTATACTCTTGGAAGAACAGAGAACTCAAAAGCTATGAAATCCCAAATACTTCTGTTGTCGTTGTCACAGCTCCCTAAGAAGCACTTTCATTAGTTACAGACTTCACTCAGCAAGGATTCCATTAGATGGAGAATCACTGATTGGTCTACCAGAGTCTGAAGCAAAGGGTTCTCATTGTTTCCTTGCAGGCTTGAAGTAGGCCACCTCCTGCTGCTCCTGGCAATAGAGAATTCTCTCACTTTGATGAGAAGATCTTTGTCACCTACAGATCACAGGTACTGGTGAATAAAACAAAATTTAGCATGTGTCCAGCTATTTTTTCTCTTTGCCTTCCTTCTTAGCTCCTGGGTGAGAAGATAAGCATAGAAAGGGAATAAAAAGAACAAGATACAAATGGTAGAACTTTTGGCAAAGCAAAGTCTGAGCCAAAGAGAAACACAATATTAGCCAAGAGATTTGGATCATATTGGTATGTGTGTGTGTGTGTGTGTGTGTGTGTGTGTGTGTGTGTGAGAGAGAGAGAGAGAGAGAGAGAGAAAGAGAGAGACAGAGACAGAGACAGAGATACAGAGAAGCAGAGACAGAGACAGAGATACAGAGAAGCAGAGACAGAGATAGAGAGAGACTGAGGGACGGACAGAGAGATACAGAAAAAAAGAGAAAGAGATTACAAAATGGGAGGGAGAGAGAGAAAGACAGAGACACACACACACACACACACACACACACACACACACACACAGAGACAGAGGTAGAAGAACACAAAATTCCATTGTAAATTTTCAAGCTGGAGTAGCCCAGTAGGTTCTCTTTTTCAGAAATGTTGATTTGTTCTAGAATCTCCCACTTTCAACACTCTTTCCCCGGATCTTGCAGTCTCAACTTTTGCTATCGTATCTCCTGCCACCACATCATCTTCTAATTACTATGACTGTTACTTTTTTCACATGTAGTTGCATTTCTGCTTGACTGCTCACCTTAGAGAGTAGGGAGACAGGGAATATTCTCCATGGTGGCTAGGCTGGTTATGTTTGTAAAAAGTTTGGAAAAGAGCTGCAAACTTCCTCTATGATGCACAGGTACTTAAATGGAAGTCTTGGCTGAACTTGGGTGCTCTGTCCTCTTTCTGACCTTGTCTTTTAGACCTGAGGTTACAAGGGAAATGCTAAAGATTAACGCATTCCAGATGATTAAGGATGGGATGCTCCTGCTAATGGATTTGGATCTTTACCTTTGTAGAAATAAATGAGTCTTAAAGAGGAAAAACAATTTATCTAAACTCGCAATGTCATATAGTTACTCAAAACAGTTAACTCTCATTGTTTACATCATCTACACTTAACTCCTCAAAGCACATACTGTTCTGTCAAGTTATTAGCCCCTTCATGTATTAGTTTCCACCATTTTAATGTCTCTTTCAGAATATTTAAGCAGTACTATGAACTAGTTTGGTTGAAGAAATAGAAAATCCCAAAGATCACCTGTCTATTTGCTTTCATATGATAGATAAGCTAGCAGTCCCTAGATGGCATGGCAAGTCTGGCTCTCAAGAACCCATGTTTTATATTTCTGCTCTGTCACCCCAGCATATCCATTTTGCCCTCAGTGTCATTCAAAGTCCCTGACTTCTGATGAAGCACCAGCAAATATGGATATCACTGGCAATGAAACTGGGGATATTGGAAGGAAACAAATGTACCCCTGTAGAGCTGTTATTCCCAGACATGCCCTATCTCCTACACAGTGTTTGACCTATGTGTCATTCCCAAGTATAGCCTCTTGAGTCATATCTAGTTGCAAAGAAAGACTTTTGAAAAGTCTATCTTTTTGTCATGCATTTTGTTAATTTCTCAAGAATTGAAAGCATCCAATAAAGAAGTATCAGAAAGAAAAAGATAATTCATACCTGTGCACATATGGTCAGTACTAATTATGTTTAGTGGGTTCTGACAATAATACTAATGAAAAGAAAAGAGAACATGGATTTTAGAGTGGGACTTATTGGGCAGAGGAATTTTGGGGGAGATGGAAGTGAGAAATGAGGTGGGTAGACAGGATCATACTTCATTGTATACATGTAGAAAATTTTCAAGGAATATGTTTTAAAATTAAAGAAAGAAAAGAAATTTTTAAAAAATACTTAAAAAGAGAAAGTAGCCATCTTTTGACACTCAAGAGGGCTAGAATGCAGCAAAGAGACAGAAAAGAAAAATCGCAAGCTCTCATTGCTGGAAGATTTCCAGAGTTCTGTCAAGCCTGAGTGATTAGGAGCTACACACTGGCTGCAGGCAAATGCTGAGGAATCCTGATATTTAGACCCACCAGGAAAGCAGACGGATAACAGCCATGCCCACACCAGAGCTACTAGCATCATAGAACTACAGATTTGCCACCTAAGGCCTACATAAAAGATATAATATTAGACCTGAAATCCATGACAGTCCTTCTGAGTGCTAAAAACTATGCATTTTAGAGAATCCAGAGGACCCTGCGTTAGAAGTGCCTTAAAAGCCTTCTATCTGAGGACTAGGTTTTATGGTACTAGAAGTTGCCATGCAAGCTTCCAAAGGAGGGAAGTAATAGCAGTCCTACCCAGCTATGATATAGATGAACCATAACAATGACTATCATGGCATGCTAATCATGATGCATAATAACAGTGAAGTGGTATCAGACATACCTTGGCAGTAACCACCAGGTATTTAATTGGATTTAAGACCAAATCAATAACAGGGAAAGCATACCTTGTACCAGAAACTTAGCCAATGACCCAAGGCTAGTAAGTCATGGATCTTGGAGGAGAACCTGGAACCACCATTTTTCTAAAATAGCACAATGGGCCAGGAGGTGGTGGTGCACACCTTTAATCCCAGCACTTGGGAGGAAGAGCCAGTCGGGTCTCTGTGAGTTCGAGGCCAGCCTGGTCTACAGAGAGAGATCCAGGACAGGCACCAAAACTACACAGAGAAACCCTGTCTCGAAAAACAAAAAAAACAAAAAACAAAACAAAAACAAAAAAAAGCACAATGCCCAATGACACTCTCAACATTTGTCCTCATAGCCATAGATAAATTTAGTCCTCACCCAAATGCATTTATTAACAAACTTAGTTTATTTGCCATGATGAAAGTATATATGTGTGGAGGAAGGAATGAGAGCAATGACATTTAGTGAGTAATAGACTGTGGTAGAAAATGAAGATATCAACAGTGGAGAAAGAAAAAGAAAAGAAGTATAGAGATGGAAAGAAACAGAAAGGGCAGTCAGAAATAAGGCCATCCCAAAGATCTTCCTGGTATATTCATGTCTGTGTTAATCAAGGATAATTTAAAGTTTCATATGATGTTAATGCTACCAAAGTTGTTTTATCTTCTTCTCCCCTAGTCTAAGTGCTAGTGAAAGGGTATATTTGAAAGAACACATTGACAGACAAGATGGCATGGCAACATCTAGGCATGTCAAAAGGCTCAGCATTATTTCAGTAACCTGACCATCCTCCAATCAAAGTCAACAAACCCCAGATTTTCCCATGTGATCAGTGGTCCCTAATTTTCAATTCACCCTGTCTTGGCGTTCCATGTCTGACTTCGATTAAATACCCATAGTGGGGATTTTGTGTGGTTATGATAAAAGACAACATCTTTAAAGGATTTCAAATTTGAAAGTATCAGAATACCAGCGTATCTTGGGATAGAAATTACTGGGTTCATCATTACTCAAGTTCAGTTAAGGTTACAGGCAGTCTCAATCACATGGGTTCAAATGGCACATCTTCACAAGGGGCTGGTTGGTATTTTTTTTACTATTCTTAGGCCAGTTTTCCTAAGTTCCCAGGATGTGCTGATCTTCTTTGCTTCACAGAAATACAAGAGAGTGATGTTTTTATTCTTCCATTTCCTCACACTGCACAGAACAAATTATAATTAGGAAAACACCCAAGGGGAAGGTGACGATTCAGTTGTCCGTTTTTATAGATAAACCCCATTTCTACCACCACAAGTGATTCACGCTCAGAATAGATACTGAGGAGATGCTGTAGTTAGCTGGTTCACTGCCCTGAGAAGAACACAATTGCTAAGATGACAGGGACCACAGTAGCAGAAAATGTGAGCCCTGTAAATATCATCATGGCCAACAAGCCTCTAATACAGGTATGGAGTGATATAATACGTAAATATCCATTTTGCAGAATATCCCCCCAAAGGCCAACTACAGCAGCAATGTCAGCAGATCGAATGTAGCTCAACAGGGTTCTCAGTGCTAAATGAGAATAAGTGTTCAAAAAGCAGAAAATAAGCAAATAGGCAGCTTGTGATAGGAATATTTATAAAGCCCAGCCTGGCTTGAGAGTTCAGCTCAGTGTGGATCAAGAGCATGTTATAACTTTCTTATCTTTAGTCATTTGCAGGAAAGCTCTAAAAATCTGTTACCCAAGAAGATATTTTTAAATCTCAGATTAATTTTTCCCACCACAGGCAATCTTTATTCTAAGCATACACTACAGCAAGTACAGAAAAGAAGCAGAATGAGGGAAAAATAATGAAAATGGTAAAGCTAAAAAAAAATATTAAACTTACATTAGCATATGTGGGTTTCAGATACAAAGGGCAATATTACCTCAGTCTGCTTGGCTTATATTGTGTATATCCTTATATAGAATATATGTTACATACATATATTTCATTACTGTTTGAAATATTATGATTTTACTCTTCTATCCATTTTCTTTCACTTGAAAAATTTTGTTCATTTTTAGAGGGAAGAGCTCACATATAAATGAATCTATTTATCAGTAGCTGAGGCCTTCTTCATTATTAAAGAAATATGTAGTTGTTATAATATGAGAAAATAAAAAGGGTTAGATTTTCTTGTATCTATCCCAGCAAACACAAAGTATTTTCTATTAATAAATTATTAGAGAGCCTTAATCACAGGGATTGTGAGATAAACAGGTTTCAAATTTGCCTGTGAGAGTATATATGTAGTCCATGTATATGCATTTATGTATAGAGCTGTGTACCTGAATGTGAAGGTCAAAATTAGACATCCACTATCATTCTCCATCTTACTAATTTTTAGTTATGTCCATATAGTTTTATTGAAAAACTATGCCAAACACTCAAAAGGAATAAACATTTCAAAAACTTTGTCAGAATTTTGAAGACATAATTTTTGTCATAAGATACCATAACACCAAAATAAAGACTATGTACATGTGTCTTTTGAGACAGTCTTTCATTGATCCTAGAGGTCGGCAATTAGACAGACTGCTTCTTAGAGAGCTCTAGACATTCTTCTGCCTCTGCTCCTAGCACTAGGGTTATGGAAATGAGCAACAATAGGCAGTGTTTTTAATTTGGGTGCTAGGTTCTGGGGATATTAACCTGGGTTCTCACGCACAGCAGGAGCTTTAGAGACTCACATATCTTCCTAGCTCCCCAATTTTGAATCAGAGCACACTCATCCTCTATACTTTACTGTATTCCCTACGTTTTGTGTTATCTGTATTACTCCCCTTTTCAAAAGAGCTGGCTCTGCCTCTTTAGATCTAAGGATTCTTGACTTCAGTTTTAATCTTCCTCAAACTGGATGCTGCATCAACAAAACTGGTGTTAGAATTAGAGAATGTTGCTATTGGTCAATGTCTTAGCTTCTTATTTAGCACTGTATTTTGCCTTGAACAATCACAAAAGTAATTGTATTTGTGACAGCTCCATCACAGATGGCTACTCCTACGCCAGTGCACTAGCAGTGTGAGGAGAGCAGAGAGAAGAACCCAAACACGAAACTGGTTAATTGGAACAAGTCAAGACATAGGTAGAAGAGGATTATAAGGAGGGTAAGTAGGCCTGGGATGCAAGGCTGGAGACACAGCTCAGTGCTTTAGAGAGCTTTGTTCTCCGCCAGAGAACCTTAGTTCAGTTCCAAATTCCCAAAACCCACATTGGCTCTTCACAACAACAACCTACATTGTAACTCTAGCTCCAAGGTATCTGACACCCTTTTCTCTTTTCCACAGATGTACACACACACACACACACACACACACACTCCACATGTGCATGTATGCATGTAGAAAAAGAGAGATAATTACATCTTAAAAAAATAAAAATTCCTGGATGTAATGCATTAAGAAAGGATCAGGTTATATATAAAGTATGACTGAGCACAAAGGGGACTGAAAACTCAAGGGTGGAGGGAGGGAGAGCAGACAATCCTTCTGCAGAAAATGATGACTAACCTAAATATCAGCAGACAACAATCAAGACAGATGTTTCAGTGGGCCAGAGCATCAACCCAAGGGAAAGTATACTGTATACTTTTTGTAGAAGCACTGAGATTTAAGAGGTGTTGACCACCAAGTCTAATGATAGAAGCTGCAGAGAAGCTCCAGCTGGACTAAGTTGTGGTGACAACAAAGGACGGTCATTGAGCAGAGACAGGAAAGAATGCAAAGAAAGGGAGTCCTGGTTGTATATATAACTGGGTCGCTGAGTCTCATCAGAGTGTCATAGAGATGATTTCTGACAGTATATAGCAGTATCTACCTCAGCTCCTTAAGGACAACACACAACAACAACAGTCAGTCAGTTTTCACCTAACATCCCAATATACCGTCCTCACCAGTCTCAGCAAAGGTTCTGATGACGGTGGACTGAAGTGAATTTAAATACAGGCAGGGGGAGGGAAAGGAAGTAGAAAACAGAGAAATCATTTCTGCCTATCTATAAATTGTTCATTTACCAAGTTCAGAGATAGTTCCACTCACAGTAATTCTGAGGTAGAGGATCTCCTACTGCATCCCAAGAGAAAATAGTGCTTTTTCAAAATTTCTAGGCAAGTAAAATTTTCCATGGCTCCCAGACTGACCTCATGCTTACATTCAAGGTTAAACAGAGTGTTTGCAAAGGGCTTATTAACAGCTCCTTTGTCTGATATATCCTGGATTGAAAAGCTAATGATCACTTTCAGAAAACAATTCATATCTAGTGGCAGGTACCTGCCCTGACAGATGTTTACTAAATAATATATGCTAGGTGCAGAAAATGTTCTCTTTCTGTTTTCCACAAATTAGAATGATGTTAGCACCAAAATATATTTTGCTAATAATGACTTTCACAGTAGAATAAGAGTTAGGTAATTACTGTAAAGGTAAGCCAAACACCACATTTGATAGTGTACTTTATCATCATTTTCTGCAAAATATGCTTTCTGTTAACAATATATGATGGATAGCTTAAAATGTTTAGTGTGTGTGTTATCCGTGTTGTCAGGGCTGAAAAGATATGTGGACACTTAATGTCAATTTTTGGTGTCTTCTTCAATCTCTATCAATCCTGCTTTTAAAATTTTAATTTATTTTCAGAATGAAATATAATTACATTGTTTTTCTTTCTCTTTCCTCCCTCCAACTTCTCCCATGTTCCCACCCCTCCTACTCCCTCTGGCTTTTTTTTTGTCCTCTGACCTCCATACATGTAATGAAGTGCATGTGCAAAGTCGCACACACACACACACACACACACACACACACACACACACAGTAATAAAAACAACAATAATAATGTTATAATTTAAAAGTAAAAAGCAAATAATTCACTGAATTAAAATATGTTTTCTTTTGAGTTCCTAAGGATTGATTCCAGGGCTGCAGGCATGCTAGAGAAGCAACCTACCACTGAGTTGTTTCTCCAGCCCCTCATCAAAAAAGTAATAATAAGCAGAGCTTAAGAGATAGCTCAGTAGTTAAGAGCACTGATTGCTCTGCCAGAAAACCTGGTTTTGATACCCAGCACCCAAATAGCAAGATAACCTCAATTTCCGGGACTCTGACGCCCTCTTCTGGTTTCCTTGGGGCTCTACATGCACATTGTACATAAATACATGCAGGAAAAACACTCATTCACTTTAAATAAAGCTAAAATATGTCTTTAAATAAATAAGTTAATTAAACAGCCTAATGTGCACTTCAAGTATATAACAATCCATGCAGTTCGACTATATGCTGTTAATCACAGATACCATTTTAGTCAACACAGAGGACTTTTTTATGCACTGACTTTCCTTGAGTGTATCATTCAGTCCACCTTTCATCCCAGCCACTCTGGTCTAACAGCCACCTGTCTAGATTATTCTATATTAGAATTTCCTTTTATAGCTCATGTAAACAGAATTTGACAATACGAACCCCTATGTCTTCCTTCACTCAGTATTACATTAGTAAGATTAATCCATGTTCTTCCTTTGCATTGTCGAGTGTTATT
Source organism: Peromyscus eremicus (assembly GCF_949786415.1). NCBI lineage: Eukaryota > Metazoa > Chordata > Mammalia > Rodentia > Cricetidae > Peromyscus > Peromyscus eremicus. The sequence continues at coordinate 122,115,253 of NC_081418.1, read as the reverse complement.
CCATTATATGGATATACGGAAAATTGCTTACTCGTTTGCCTTTTGATGAATAACTGGATTACTTCTCCTTACTCCTTGTATGAATTGAGATAATAAGAGCAATCCCAAGTAAGCCTGTCTGTGCACAACCAAATTCATGATTAATTATCCATTTACATAATTTTAGTCATTTTATCTCTCAGAATTAAGGATTTGTTTTTAATCTGTGCTATGCAAACCCACATTTATTATATACACTTTTTTAAATCACATTTTATTTTATTAATCTTTAAATATTAGGTCATGTATTTTTCATTATTTTTCTCTCTTTAGTCATAGTAGAGGAATATGATATGGACAAACTATAGTAAACACCAAGGAAGAACTGAAGAGATGCAGAGACATCTGAAAATTGGATGTTATACATTGCTTTTCCAGCTAAGGATACCTGCTGCCACTTATGAACCAGGTTCTTCCAAGCTTAGATTTGGCCTCCAGGTATTGCTGCCATCATTAATTTTACCTTAAGTTCCCCACTGACTGTATCAATTTTCTAGGGGCAGCAAAATACCAGACAAAAAGCAACTTAAGGAAAAAGGAGTCTCTTTCAGCTCACTGTTCTAGGGCACTGTCCATCATGGCAAGAAAGGGATGAAGGTAGCTGTTTATCTTGTATAGTCAGGAAGCAGAGAGAGATGAATTGTGGTGCTCAGCTCCCTTTCTCCTTTGTATTCAGCCCTGAACCCCAAATCATTGGATGGTGCTATGCACATAAAGGTCTGTTCTTCCCTTAGTTAAATTTTCTGGAAACATCTTCCTAGAAGTGTGTTCTCAATCAAATTGAAGCTGGAGAGATGGCTCAGTGATTAAGAGCACTAGTTACTCGTATAGAGAACTTAGTTCCAATGGATCTGACACCATCTTCTGGCTTCTACTGGCACTATATGCACATGGTGCTTATAAAAACATGTAGGTAAATACTCATACACATAAAAAAATACATCTTTAAATCCAATCAAGTTGACCATGAGATTATCTTTCACACTGATCTTTGCATTATGGTACTTGCATTATGGTCTTCATGTCCACATATTAGTAATATACATTCAGTCATTCTTTGACTATGAGTTAATTCAGCAAGTTAGATTTTGGGTGGGAAATGGGAAAGAAGCCACAGGAGAGCTAAGCATGTTTGAGTCATAACTGTAAGGGTCTTTAGGTAACTGAATCCAGATTTGACTTTGGTAATGAAATACATTGGCCTGGTTTTGGGTGCAGAAGAAGCAATTCAGAGGGATTCCACAGATGCTTTTATATACAATTCATTAGCCATTCCATATGGCAGAAAAAAAGAGCATCATAAATATAATTCTTTACAATGAATGGACAGATGAAAAGAAAAGCAGATTATAAAATTCCAGCAAGGGTAAATTGTCCTATTTTCTAAAAGGGCAGCTGACACCCACAGTCAGTTAGTCACTTGTTTTAATTATAGTCAGCCTTAGGAGGACACTGAGTTCTTGAACCAAGTCCTAGCAACTGCTATTAACAGTAACAGAAAGATACTTTCACCTACAGTTCAACTCCTTATTTATTTACATTTACATATATGGGTAATCCCGGCAGAGTTTGAGGCACTGTGAGGGATAAAGAGCTTACTTTATGAGTTTGGAAGAAAAAAAGAAGTGGGTCAATGTCACACTAATGATATGTATTGAGTCTTTGTCATTTGGATAATTCAGGATGCTAATGGCAGCAGGGTGGAAAGCATATGAACTATGGCAGGGCTTGGTGATAATTTAAGATTTCCCTTTGCTTGGTCTTTTACAATTTGAACTGCTCCAGTAAATAAATACTACTTTCTAGGGATACGCACAACATTATTCTGACATGCATTATACTAGCTGCAGATATGTAGAACATTAATAATGTTGTATAGTTCTGTATTGAATACTTTTGACAAGGAGGTTATGCCTTGAGATTTTGGTTGCATTTTAGAAATGCAAACTAGTCTTTTGTCCACACAAGTTCAAAATCATTGCATATTTAATGTGGAACATATATGTTTAGAACATATGAAAATATATGCAGTAGAATCTTGGTATAATCTTGTTTTAGTTGTTCGATGATTTAATTATTATGTAGATTTCCTTATGTTTACAACACTATTAATTTCCAGATAGGAAGCATTACCAAAGGCTATTCACTACTTCTGTAAGACCACTGCAGTGTTTAATTTTCTGGGAAACACTAAAATTAATATTGTTATAATTTTCAGAGAATATGGGCATTCTATGTCTTTCAGTCTTCTAACTTCCTAAAATATTACACAGATTAGATTCTTCCACAACTGTAAATGGTTCAAGTGTGGATTTAGAGGCTTTGTATATAAGGGATTTTAGTCCTATACAAACCCTCAAATTTTCCATATTTTATTTATAGACCTGCCATTTTGATTTTGGCTTTCTGATACACTCATTTCAATTCTCATTGAATCAGCTTTTTATACCACTAATGGTCACCTTTTTCTCTCTGAGGCTCAGTATCTCTTAGATATTCAGATCATTTTTTATTATTATTGGGAACCTTTTGCACTTGTTTATTTTATCAATTGGTCTCTTGAGAATTATTTGTGAGACTGTAGGGGGAAAAGTCATCATCATGGTAACTTGATGAAAGATTATCTCTAGAAATCCTTACAATGAAAAGTCATATTAAGGAACAATGGAACTGAACTGAAGACCTTGACATTAATCCACACACCTATGAACATATGATTTTCAACAAAGAAGCCAAAACTGTACAATGGAAAAAAGAAAGCATCTTCAACAAATGGTGCTTGCATAACTGGATATCAACATGTAGAAGACTGCAAATAGATCCATATCTGTCACCGTGCACAAAACTTAAGTCCAAGTGGATCAAAGACCTCAACATAAATCCAGTTACTCTGAACCTGATAGAAGAGAAAGTAGGAAGTAATCTTGAACACATTGGCACCAGAGATCACTTCCTAAATACAACACCAGTTGCATAGACACTGAGTGAAACAATTAATAAATGGGAACTCTTGAAACTGAGAAGCTTTTGTAGGGCAAAGGACATGGTCAACAAGACAAAATGACAGCCTACAGAATGGGAAAAGATCTTCACCAACCCCACATCTGACAGGGGGCTGCTATCCAGAACATATAAAGAATGCAAGAAATTAGACATCAAAATACCCAACAATCCAATTAAAAAATGGGCTATAGAGCTAAACAAAGAATTCTCAACAGAAGAATCTCAAATGGCTGAAAGATATTTAAGGAATTGCTCATCATCCTTAGTCATCAGGGAAATGCAAATCAAAACGACTCTGAGATACCACCTTACACCCATCAGAATGGCTAAGATCAAAAACACTGAAGACAGCTTATGTTGGAGAGCATGTGGAACAAGGGGAACACTCTTCCACTGTTGGTGGGAATGCAAACTTGTACAGCCACCTTGGAAATCAGTATGGCGCTTTCTTAGAATATTGGGGATCAACCTCCCTCAAGACCCAGCTATACCACTCACGCATATATCCAAGGAAGGCTCAATCATATCACAAGGACATATGCTCAGAAATCCACAGAGATATCTCCACTATAGACTACTGGCAATGGTTCAGAGAGTGCCTGAGCTGACCTACTCTGGTGATCAGATGGCCGAACACCCTAACTGTCATGATAGAACTCTCATCCAATGACTGATGGAAGCAGATGCAGAGATCCACGGCTAAGCCCCAGGTGGAGCTCCAGAAGTCCAATCAGCAAGAGAGAAGCAGATCACATGGCAAGAGATATTGAGACCATGATTGGAAAAAGCACAGGGACAAATAGTCATATTAGTGGAAACACATGAACTGTGAACCAATAGCTGAGGAGTCCCCATGGAACTGGATCAGGCCCTCTGGATAAGTGAAACAGTTGATTAGCTTGAACTGTTTAGGGGGCCCCCAGGCAGTGGAACTGGCACCTGTCATTGGTGCATGAGCTGGCTTTTTGGAACCTAGGGCCTATGCTGAGACACTTTGCTCAGCCTGGGTGTAGGGAGGAGGGGACTGGACGTGCCTCATCTGAATTACCAGGCTGGACCTACTCCCCAGGGGAGACCTTGCCTTGGAGGGGGTGGGAATGGGGGGGTGGATTGGGAGGGAAGGCTGGGGAGTGGGAGGAGGGATGACGGCAGAATCTGTGGCTGATATGTAAAATTAAATTAATTATAAAATAAAAATATTAAAAAACAAAGAAATGTCATATTAAATCAAAGCCATATAAACACAGATTAATAATAAAAGAAAATGAGCTATGGAAATCTGAAGTACCTGTCCCCTTGAAATGTGTTCCCCAATCATCTCCTAAGGCACTGACCTGATTTTTCTAGACTTTGAATATGTCTAATGTGAGTTCATCTGCAGAATAAGAAAACTGGGGTTGCATTGCTTGCTTAGTAGTCAAGTTTCATTCTCAGCACCCACACAGTGCCTCACAACCACCTATAACTCCAGACCCAGGTGCATCTGATGCCCTCTTCTGGCATCTGAGTGTATTACATGCATGGGAGATTTTATGTGTGTGTGTGTGTGTGTGTGTGTGTGTGTGTGTGCACAAAACAGCCACAAACACACTTTTAAAAAGTAAACCTTTAAAAAGTAAGAAAATTCAGCTTTGATGAGTTACCTAACTCACAATTCTTACCAGGACAGAGGAGAAGCTCAGAGAAACTATTAGGTTAATCCTTTAATACACAGGATTTGCTGAGGCATGATTGACAGCTACTGCAAATACCCAGCCTCTGATTACCAGATTTTAGAATACATTTAAATAACCCATTCAAAAATGTTCCCTTTATATCTGGACTATCTACTTGACAGTGTTGTCTATGGCATATGCATTTAAGAACTTTCTTGTTTTACATTCAGTAATCACTACCATAGCGGGCTTTCCAAGGTAAATGGATTGCCAGTCTAATCTTTATATGAAATCTCAAGATGTGGACTGCAACCATCAGGCAAAGCCATTTAAAGAAGCCTAGAAATCATACACTTCAATAAAGCATCAGCAAGATCAGCAAGTAATTTTCTTTTCAAGAGATCTGATTAGAAAAGCTCAAGGGTATTAAAATCAATTGTAAATCAAACCCTGCCTCATGAAAATGTGTATCTATAACACACAAAAGCAATACTGGACAAATGTAAGGACAATGTGTATATTATGCAAAAGAAAGCATGGCCTTGGTATACCAGAATCATGGGACTGATTCCACAATTTCTAAATTAAGATTAAATGTATAAAAAGTAAAAAAAAAAAAAAAAAAAAAAAAAGGCAGGGGGGGAATGTAGCTGCTGTAGTTTGAATGGAATTAGTCCCCATAAGCTCACTGGGAGCGGCACTACTAGAAGGTATGTCTTTGTTGGAGTAAGTGTGGTCTTGTTGGAGGAAGCATGTCACTGCAGGGGTGGGCTTTGAAGCCTCCTATGCTCAAGATACGACCATTGTCTCAGTTCACTGTTAACTGAAGACCAAGATGTATCTCCTTCTACACTCTCTGCTTCTTCTCCAGCACCATGTCTGTCAGCATGCTGCCATGTCTCTCTATGATGATAATGGACAAAACCTCTGCAACTGGAAGCCACCCACTTAAATGTTTTCCTTTATAAGAGTTGCTGTGGTCATGGTGTCTCTTCAGGTCATAGTGTCTTTTCATAGCAATAGAAACCCTAACTGAAACAGTAGCTGATTTTTTTTTTTAAAAAATGATATTGCCATTGAAAAATTATTGTTAGATTTCAGATCCATGTAAAAGATAGAAAGGGAGACTAATTGTTTTTAGTCAAGCCAAGGTAAGATACCACATATTCCACTTATATAAAGCAACTGTAACTAGAAGGATATGTTAATGAGAAGAGACTTGAGGATAAAGAGATGTCCACGGTCTCCCGACTTTAAGAAAACAAACTTGCCGGGCGGTGGTGGCTCACGCCTTTAATCCCAGCACTCGGGAGGCAGAGCCAGGTGGATCTCTGTGAGTTCGAGGCCAGCCTGGGCTACCAAGTGAGTTCCAGGAAAGGCACAAAGCTACACAGAGAAACCCTGTCTCGAAAAAAACAAAAAAAAGAAAGAAAAAAAGAAAACAAACTCATTTAAATTTTTGTTAACTATGTTTTCAGGTATGAAAAGGAAAAACTATTAATGGAAAATTTATGAGAGGGGCTATTTTATCACCCATTAGAAAGAGGAGTCTGCTTTAAAAATCAATCCCTGTAGTTTTACAGGTATTAGAAGTATGGAATTAGTCCAGTCCCCAAATTAATTACATGTAATGACATTTCATGTTATATCAAAAACAAACTAATGTATCCTGTAATATTTTGTCAGGAGGAAGCTAATGAATACACTAGATTAAATTTCATTACTAATCTCAAATGGTTGAATATTATAACAACATTCTTTATACATTTTTTTGAATAATTATGCTTAAAGAAAATAATTTCTCTTTCACTTGCTGTTTTCAATTTTCTGTGTATATAATGTATTTGTGTGGTGTGTCTTCATGTGGCTACACAATCATGTGTTTATGGATAGGAGCCAGAGGAAAACTTTAGTTACTATTCTTCAGTAACCACCCACCTTGTTTTATGAGACAAGTTCTCCCAGTGGCCCAGAGCTCTTGGAGTTGGCCATGATGATTGGTCATGTGTGTCTGCCTCCCAAGCAATGGAATTACAAGTGCATATCGTCACCTGGCTTTTTTATGTGTGGTATGAGGGTTAAATTCGTGCCCATAGGCTTGTACAGTAAGTACCCGAGTGACTATGACATCTCCTTAGGAATCCCACCCTGATTTTTTTCTTTAAACCTTTATAATCCTTAGTAATAATGATGAGGTTTTGTCTATTATACTCATAAATGACTTTTACAACACCCTCCACCTTAAGACATGACTCAAGATGAAATTAAAATTATCATTCCTGTCTTTAGATAAAAAAAATAAATAAAACAAAAGAGGAAAAAATCTGGAGCTTTAGTTTAGTGTAGGAGAATAAGGGAAAAGATTTATATTCAGGACTTCAATACAATGGACCTGATATTTTGAGAAACTTTGCTCGACACTTTAATAACCATGCTAGCCATTAACTAAGGATGTCTTGAACAAAGACATTCCTGAAGCCCACACTAAGAATATGCTTAGCTTCACACACAGTTGGGGTGTGAAATTCTCATTGATTAGCTAGAAGTTTTAGCTGAACTATAATGTGTTTGTCTTTGTCACAGGGGTGATTGAGGAACTGACAGAGTAAGTGCCCCAGTGGGTACTCGGTGGTAAGCACTGGACTCAATTTCAAGTCTTCCAATACCTCAGGACGACAGGGTTAGGAGACAGCTTAACCCACCCAAAGATGGGATCACAAGTCACTTTCCAGCTGAGGCAATTGTTGAAAGGAAAGGCTGTTTCCGTGAGTTTCCCACAGCATCAAGGTTATGAGTGGGTTATTACATAGTTGCAGAGAGGAGAACAGAAGGTCAAAGTATTGAGAGCTCTATGGAGCCCAAGGGTTTACAGAGGCAAGACCTCCATTGTTGTTTCCTATTTTCAGGTATACTATGAAATCAAAGGGAAAGAGAGCTGAGGAAGTGCTCTCACCTGCGCATGCACTTTGAGTATCATGATGGTGTAACCTCCGTTGGCCATTCCCAACTTAGCAGCAAGCTAAGTGCTTTGGTTCTCTCCCCCCCCCCCCCCCCCCGCACTGCTGCCATATCCTTTCTCCTCAGCCCTGAGTAGTCAGGACTTAGTGGTCACTGTTGCTCCTGAGCTAGGCAGGTTCCCTTGCAGGTGGTGATGTTAGTGGTCAGTCTCCATGTTCTCCAATTTCCTTCCAATTCCACCATGACATTCACCACAGCAAACACTTGAATTGCCTGAGTCCAGACTGTATTTTTTTTAATGCAGTTTGTGTTAAAATCCTATTTTGTGCATTAATTAACTAAGTGATGATGGATAGAAAACATGATCTATTCCCATAGTAACCCAAAATTTGACAATAAGAGATAACTTAGGTTGTAACTGATTCCATTATCAAAAGCTACTGATATTGGAATATTACATTTTTGTGGTGAAGTTATTTCACAGCAAAATAAACTCAGCCTTTTTTTAAAGTAAGAAATAAAATAGAGAATCCCCTGAATAAAGAAGGCTTAGATGTTATCTCCAATGACCAAAAATTTACAATGTACAATAACTGGGAGAATTATTTTTCCTTGGCATTGATCCAAGTAATTTCTTTTCTATTTATTCCCAAAGCTACTGTCTTTTTGTAATAGGAATGTAAATATCAATATTGCTTCTTTAAGAATACAATGACAGTGCACCTTAAGAATAGGGGGATAAATATAGATAGAAAGCAAGGGGTATGGATGAGAATTTTTTCCTCCAGAACTACACCTGCAGGCTTTTCCATTTTCAACATCACTCACACTGAGCCTCAGTTTTCTTGTCTGCATAAGACAGGAAGTCAGGTTGTGATACATTCAGTTGTCCCATATAAGTCAGATACCCGTGATAGTCTCTCAGTCACGGTTTCCACCCATGTTGGCTGTCAGATATTTCTGTCATTCCTGGTTCTCAACTGATATTAAAGCGATATTAAACCCTTACAGAGAAGTAGCCAATCACCTAATTGCCCCTGTAGTCACCAAGGAAGCACCTTATAGTTTTAAAAGGGAGAAGTTACTTTTGACAATGTTCCCACATTTATCTGGAATTGTCTTGGAGTCTCTTAATCAAATGCAATAGGCATTCATTCATGAAACTTCCTGGTCATGAATGCAGGAGAGCGACCTTTATAGCAGATTTATCGCCAAAAGCCTTACATAATAGTCTCCTGGAAGAATCTAAATACTCAGAAGATCCATAACATAATGTTTAAATAAAATTACTGCTGGGCAGCGGTGGTGCATGCCTTTAATCCCAGCACTCAGGAGGCAGAGCCAGGCAGATCTCTGTGAGTTCGAGGCCAGCCTGGTCTAGAGCGAAATGCAGCACAGGCACCAAAACGACACAGAGAAACCCTGTCTCAAAAACAACAAAAAAAAAGTTTATATTTTTCTTTATATTCTTTTTTTTATCTAAATGAAAAAAATGTCAAATTATTAATTTGTGAGGGATAACTTGGTCTCAGAGGATAAAGATTCACTTCACTCCTCAGATTCACATGCATTTATTAATCCATGATATCTTTAAGTGTGCCTTCCATTTTCAGAATCATGAGAAATTAATCTGGAATAAAACATTTTACACTTTCATTTGGGTTCTTCCCATGAGTTACCAAAGGAGGCATCAGATGACTCTGAGAAACAGTGTTTCAACTACTAATCCCATTAGTGTCAGTATCAGTCTCCAGAAAAGACTAACATTTGTTTTTTTTATGAATTAGCCATTCCTTTAGCATACAGACATGATCATGTTCATAGATCACAGAAATGAAATAGTCTTGTAAATTCTCTAGCACTCATGTTTAAGCTCATTGTAGGCACAAGGGCAAAAGCTCTTAGTCTGAGTAGAGGAATCTGGGAGAGAAAAGAGGAGGTCTTTAGCACTAAGGATTTTTTAGATGCTCATGTGTTTTTTAGGCATCTATTATTTTACGTTTTTCTCATATGACTTCAGTAAATCTGTTACTGCTAGTTATAAAACTACTGATAAAAGTGTGAAAATCATAACACACAGCAGCTAACTGCATTGTACAAAGAAGTCTAGTAAGAGGTGGAAGGTGACCACAAACCACCCTTTGCCTAATCTAAAATCTATATTCTAAAATATAATAATGTGGCTGAGATCCATGCTCTGTATCCTGAAAGGTGAGATATAAGACATTAGGGGGCAATGAGCTAGTTGTGTGATCTTATACAAGTGTGATAGTGTCTATGAATGTATGTCTGGAAGTTGGAGTGACAAGAACTAATCACAAAATAACAAAGATGATGAATGCAAGTCACCTCTATCCTTCACTTAACTGCAGGCACTCACCAAATGGGGGACTTTCACCATCTGATCCACTGTCCTCAACACAGCTACTTACATATAAACTAAGGATGGCAGCATGCTAGTGCCAAGAAGGGACAAAATAACAGCAAATGATGACAAAGACATGCTTGAATGGAACAGCAATGGCTGAAAGTGATCCTGAGATGCAGAATTTGGTCCAGGCCTGATTATTATTTTACCACCAGACTCACCATTTTGTAATCACAATTGACATTAATTAGTGACACACTCCATGCTTGGCAAAATGAATGGTTTAGATATTGCCAAGAAATATAAGACCTGTGTAGATTCCAACTGAGCCAGGTGAAGCAGTGGGACCTTGTTAAAGACTGTTAAATAGATCCTTTACCTTTAGTCATTCTATTAATTAGTTTGATCAGCTTGTGAGCCTGGAGAAAAGGAGAAATCTCTTTGTGGGAGTATCCTGTATTCCCCACCTCCCTGTTCTCTAACTTCCTCTCTCTTTCTGCTTGGAATCAAACCTGGAGTTGCTCATAGGCTCAGTAGATACTCTGCCAATACTCAACCCACTCAGCCCCAGAGACTGTTTCATAAATGTGAACATCAAGTCCTTAGTAAATGCATTTATAGGCTTTATTGCTGTGGGTTTTATAGCACAGCTACTAATTTTATCAGGGATCACTAGATACAAACATGTAAACCACAGCTAAAAAGCTGGTTTCAGTTATGTATTATGTACTTATTTATGTCCATTAACAGAGGCAGCTTTGAAGTGTGTGAAGACAGAGTATTTTTCAGACTGACTAGCATCACTTTGATAATCTTATTGGTGGTTAGGATATCCAAGTGTCAACATGTAGAGTCAGGTCTGCTTAAGATATCCTCTCCACTTCCATACTACATAATCCAAACAGGATGTCAATGAGCTTCTGAAAATTTTCTAGAAAATTTTCTTTTCATTAAGCTGGACAAATATATTTGACATTACGCTCACAACAACAACAAAAAAAGATATGTTAGCCACCTATGAACTGACCTAAGAGGCAATATGCTCCTCAGGAATTGTGACATGCATTTGAAACCAATCACCTGAGATTTTGTGACATGATTTAATATACAAAACTAATAATTTAATTTACAGAAATGTTAGCATTAGGGGTTAGAGCTCAGAAGTTAAGTGTGCACAGTGCTCCCACAGTGAACCCAAGTCTGATTGTCTGCACTCACATTGGCCTGCAACCACCTGTAATTTCATTTCCTTGGGATCCAACACACTCATCTGCCTCTGCACAAAATCCCACTCTTGTACAGACATCTGACACAGACACACATGTATGCACATAATCAAAAATAGCATCTTATAAAAGAATGCAATATCAGCCTTAATGTAACACAAGCAAATAATTTACCAGTATACTCAATGTGTAATAAGTACACAGACATAGACTGACGTTTTTCTCTTTAGATGTTTTCACAGACTAACATATGGTAGAAAGATAACCCAGAATTCCAATGGCATATTATTAGTTAAGAATGTAGACACAGGATATTTAGTTTCATTATTTCTGACACAATCTACTTTAATATGCATCACTATTCCTATTAAATCAAATACAACAATAACATAATAATCTAAGAATTTTGCAAATACAAAGTAATCCAAATTCAAAGACTGGGCAATCTGAGACTGAATGGTAAAATAAACTTCGAGTAACCTGACTATACAGGTTCATTCACTGTAAGAAATGTATCAATGTGGCATGAGACATCATGATAAAGGACATTGTGTATGTAGTGACATAAAGTCTAAAGCCAATCTCTCTGCTCAATATTGCTATAAAACTATTGAAGATTTAAAGTCTGCAGTTAGAAATAAAATCCATTGTAATGAAGCTATAACAATCTGTTATCATTTTGGCTTTGGTTGTTTTCATACTTATTTAAAGAAATATTTCAAAGACACACTAAGAAAGCAAGGGGTAAAAATTTTAAAAAACATAATTTTTAAAATTCAATCAGATTTTTAATTCATCTCTTCCCTGCCATTCCCTCCCTGAGAAATGTTGCTGTCTGTGTTTCATTATTGTCTGTAGAATGTTCATCTAAGCCTATTTCTTTCAAGTTCTTACATTTATATTTGTCTTATCTGAATGAACATAGTACTCTTTCTTGCCTTATAGAGTCAAAGGCCACTAGAGGTGAAGGTACTTCTATTCAAACCCAGCAAGAATAGGTGTCCCCCAGTTGATTGGCTTGATCTGTTTGGGAGGCATCCAGGCAGTGGGACCAGATCTTGTGCTCATTGCATGAGTTGGCTGTTTGAAACCTAGGGCCTATGCAGGATCGCTTGGCTCGGCCTGGGAGGAGGGGACTGGACCTACCTGGACTGAGTCTACCAGGTTGATCTCAGTCCGTGGTGGAGGCTTTGCCCTGGAGGAGGTGGGAATGGGGGGTGGGCTGGAGGGAAGGTGAGGGGGGCCGGAGGGGGGAGAACAAGGGAATCCGTGGCTGATATGTAGAACTGAGTTGTATTGCAAAATAAAAATAAAAAAATTAAAAAAAGGAAAAAAAAAAAAAGAATAGGTGTCCCCATAGTTTGCCACATTTCCAATAGCTCTACAGTCTGTAGAGGTGTCACAGCTAACAAACATAACTTTGAAATATCTTTTCTCCACTCTGAGGGATGGACAATGCCTCTTGCCTTTTGCACTGCACAGCATGTGGCACCAATACGTGTCACATTAACCATACACAGAACTGAAGTGATGCCATCATGGTCAAGACCAAATGCAAAAGTGCAAATTTGCAGGGGCAAAGACAATGGAGCAAGTGCTGTCAATCACAGGCTGACTGTGGCTGTAACTTAGTATTTCACCTCAATAAAAGGTGGGGAAATAGGGATAAATTTTTTAAATAGTGAAAGCCAGAATCTCTACTGGAAAATTATTAATGAGGAACAAATCCTCTTTCATAAAAATGGCAAGTTGGGTCCACTCTGTTGCTCATTCATGTGCTAACTGCATGACCCTTGCTTCTTTGAGATATGATCTTTGCCACATGCTGTATTAACAATGTCAGTAAATCTCCTGCCTTTGTGCTGCTGCCAAATTATATTTCAGTTTCATCAATTTTTAGTTCTTGCCAAAAAATGCTGGGCAGCCTTGGGTATATCATATTTACAGAAAGTTGTTCTTTGACTTAACTTTAAAAAGTACCAGGATGGGATTGTTTCTTCAGGATAGGATGGGTAATACGTTCTACATCTTGGGTCAAGAGCTGGTGACATAGTTATGCTCACTTTGGAAGACATAATAGGAGCTGTATTCAAATAAATTTACAGTTAAATACTTTTCCCACATTGAAGATAATTATGTAGCCACAATAAAGCTGTATGTTACCACTATGTAGTATAATTCTGTTAAAAAGACAACAAAAAGGCCTTGAATTGTTCAGAAGGAAAAGATAGTTGAAAATAAATGGAAGCCATCCAACAACAATTCATCTAGCTATGCTATGTGTCAATCAGGGATAGAGTTAATTACTGAATCTCTGCTCCTCCCAATCTGTCCATTAGAAGCAGAGACACTCATATTAGAAGTGGGTTCTTAATCCTTTTCTGCATCTCCCTACTTATCTTTAATTTAATATCACATATTGCTGGTTTTCCCCCCCAAATGCTTCTATATATGAAAGTCCCTCTGGAGCTGCTTACCTAGTCCTCGAAATGTAGTGCATGGCTACAAGTTCTGGCCTTCAGTCTTGACTATATTTCAATGCTGCTTATAAGCAAATATCTCAAAGTAAGCAATTCAAAGGTATGTCTGTCAGTCCAAGGGAACATTCTGCCCCAAACTCTGTCATTGTAACTTATCCTTAGATTAGTCCAACATTTAATCACTATTCCAGCACCCTTCCATCAGGCACAATCCACCAACCATCCACCATACTCCTCAAACACCCTCACCCCAACTCTCCATGTAAATTTTGACACCCATGGCTGATCTCAAGTTTCTCAATTGACTTAAAAGAATAGTTCCCTGGACACAACCCACTCTCCTTAACCTCTCCAGGTTTCTCTTGCTCTGCTTCTCCTGGCTTAGTGTTTGCATTTCAATAGCAACACCAGGCACCATACCAAGGAAAAAGTCTTTCCGCGACTCCTGCTGTCATACACTATTAGATGGATACTGTCGCTTGTGCTGACCAGTGCATACTTCCTGTGTAGATTTGGTTGTTAAGTGATTCTCCTCTTTATCAAAACTATTCATCAAATATTTCTACATGCTTTATTTATTCTGACATTTCCAGATAAGTATATGGTACTTATTAGGGGAATCTATTAATATTTTATGAACGGAAATTAACATCAAAATGCTTGTTGCTATGAGGTCTCTCTAGCAGGAATTTAATTGCATTTTTTAACCTAAGATTAGTAAGATAATGCTGTTAACTACATTTTATGAGACTTTCAGCATAGTTCTTTCTTACTTATATAAATCAGCATTGTATTTTATGTGATAAACTCCTATAATAAATGATATATCAATATACATAATAAGTAAGATGATTAGATAACTAATTGACATTATACTATTTTAAAACTTTTCACAGTAATAAAAAGCTGTAGATTTAGGCAGTGTCTTAAATTGGTTGCTTATTAAGTGATTTTCTAGTCAATGAAATGAAGTTTTATGGCTTGAATGTTTAAAATAAATAATAAGATTTACCTTCTAAAGGGGAAAAACTTCATATCTCACATATTTTTAAAATATTTCTATTTACTCTTAGAGACACACAGAAATACATCTGTAGGTAGAAATGCTTAACTTTGATTTTTGATCATGTAATTCAAGGAAAGATAAACAGATTTAATTTAGAAGTGTAAGATAAAAAATTAAAAAATAAAACATATTTTAGATGAGAAGGCTGTGTTTCTAATAGAATTGTAGACAAGCTCTGCATAGCAGTGATCAGAATTGGGAAAACTGTTATAATTGCTTGTCATGATACTGCCTGTCTCTAAGTTGGCACCTTCTGCATGAAATTTAAAACTACAACAAAAATAAACCTACAGATAAAAGTTTCCTTTAACTAGTGAGGCAATTGGTAGCTCACTTCCTATCATTTATATTTAACAATACAACTTCATTAATATGTGAAATCTCAGGAGTCCAACTTGTCCATAGTGAAATGGAAGAATGGAAGGGAAGGCTGGAGAACTCGCTTTGCAGCCAATGTACACAGGGACATCTTTGGATGGTTCCTAGACAGTAGTTTACTGACATTGATAGTCTCTTCTGTAGCTCTTCCAAAACTCAGAATAAAATAACCAGCAAGCTAGCTAGGTATAAGAACATTTGAGAAAGAACGAAATCCTATATTAGAGACAGTGGCTCTGTAGAGTGGGGTGAGGGTGCAATGCATTTCTCAGGCTTAGCAGTGAACTTAGCAAAAAAACATAAACAGCTTTGTGGCAAGATTAAAGAAACATAATCTAAACAAAGCTAAAACAATACTTTTGCCTTCTGTTTTTTGGAGATTTTTTCTCACTAGTCAAATTTTAATGTGTCCCCTTCTTTGACTTGGAATTTGTGCTGAGTTCTTATACCAATTAAACATTCTGATTGACTCTAGTTGCACAAAACTGTACCTCAGTGAAAGGCAAAGCCAAGAAGACCAAAGAAGAGTGGACCCTCATTCCATCACAATGAATCCTGCTCAGATATTTTGACAGACATGTTCCAAGTTTGCTGTCTGCTCAGGCTTTTGTTTTTTACTGGTCTCTGAGAGAAATTTCTAAATGGAACAAGAAAAACTGGACATGATTCTAGAAGAAAATGCACCATGAGTTTCCAAGTTCATGGTGTCTCTGAAGAAAATATGGGTGTGAATCCTAATATAGACTCTTAACAGCTTGAAGGATCTTGTGAAACTCTGGCTGAACTGAAAACAGGTATCTAAGGTGACTGCAGCTTCATTCTATGGAAATGACCTTGGCTGCGCCTTCCACATATGAGGCTTTTGGGTATGTTTTGTAAGTCTTACTATGTTGGTCATCAGGACTGAATCAGGAGGTTACTTAGCTACCAGAAGTGTCTCTCTATCAGAGTCCAGAAGCCTCTACTTGGGTATCATGGAAGAAATCAAGAGCTGGTATAACGGATGAAGCCTGTGCCAATCTCTCTGGTTTTTAGGAGAGGTCACAGGAAAAAAATATAGAATGGTAAGCAAATAAATATTTCAAGGGGACAAGAAACAAAGCAAAAAATATATTGGAAATGGTTGAGTCCAAGGTGCTGTAAATCTTACCAGCAGCAAACGATCTTGTTAAGACTTGAGTGTATTCACCAAAACTCAGGTTAAAAGTTTAATTTCCATGATAGGGTATTGATATGTGCAGGCAAATGTGATTTTCAAGTGGCAACTAGGTTGTAAGGTTTCTGTCTTCATGAATGGCTTAGAGGAGTCAATTTGTGGCCAGATAAATGGGTCCATGAATTAATAGGTTCTCACCGTAAGTGTGATTTGTTATCAAAAGTAAATTCCTCTGGCTCACTTGCACTCTCTTACCATGCTACAAGCACATATGAGGCCCTCATCAGATTCAAGTACCTGCCAGCTGTATACAATACATTTCCAAATGAGGTAAACAAACTCCTTTTTCTATGCACTATTATGTCTCAGGAATTTTGCTACAGCAACAGAAATGACTCAGGATGCAACCTCATCAGAGCCAATACAAAATGAGAAAGACTTATAATTTTCTAAAGGACTTTCTGTATATATTTCCAGAATCCAATATTGTCCACATGGCTTTTTCAGTCAGTCAGATTCTAACACAGTTCCCCTCCATTGTAGTTTTGACTCTGAAATATAGTCAGTAGAGAGTCTGGGGTGTGATGAGCACTCTGAAGCAACAGTTACTAATAAAGTTTATCTGGCAAACACCATTTCTAATAAAGTTTATAGGACAAACACCATTTCTCTTTACAAAAGAGTCAATACTGCTACAGCTTGCTATCATGGATGCTAATTAAAGAGTGGCTATCCCCTACACACTCTTGTATCATTTTCCACACACACTCAAACTGCCATGCTCTCACCCCACCTTGTCACTCACCAATATCTCATAGACACATGATTACCAATCTTGTCTACTTCCTCATCTTTTATTTCTGTTCTCTGAAACCGGGTTTAAGAGAATATCCCCAAACTGGAATGAGCCTAGCAAATGGGCAAAACTAATTTTTTTATCTCTTCAGTTTACATTCGTCCAGAACAGCAAAAGTGTTAGCCCCCTCTTCCCTGAGATTTATTAAATGAATGCTAATTTCCTTCTTTAAATTTTTATACAGCATATATTTTACAACTTTGTACTAATACATTCTCATATTACAAAGGCAATTAAGAGGAAGAATCTTCCTTTTCATATTTGAATCATCCAAACACATTCAGACTATACATTTTAAAAAACTTTCATTTGGGTAACAACAAAAAGAAGACAAGTAAAACACAAAAGATTTTTCCTTTTATACAAGTGGACATTGAAGTGGACTTAATTTGCTTTTCTTTTTAAAAACTTCCAAAGACAAGAAGCAGCTTAAATTCTAACTAAGATGAATAAAAATGTTGCTTACTAAACTACTTGTCTTTTGTACCATTCTCTCTTTTCTTATGTTTTGATGCAAGTTCTTCTCTGTCTCTTGCTGTTTTCATTGGTTCCGAACCACGTTAATGATCATCATTGTTAATTTCCTTCTTAACAATTAAAAATTGCTGTATTTTATTTGTGTTTGTGTGTGTGTGTGTGTGTATATGTGCAGTCAGGGGACATCTTGTGAGAGTCAGTTCTCTCCTACCATGTGGGTTCTGGAGACTGAATTCAGGTCCTCAGGCTTGGAAGCAAATGCCATTATTCAATGAACCATCTCACCAGCTTAAGGATTGACTCTTGGAAATACTTTCTGAACAAAACTCCACAATCAACTTATGTCTTGGCATCTGGTCTTAAGCCACAGGCTCTTTTGGAACATTGATCACAGCATATCATATAATATTTGCTTGTGACTATTGCTGGTTTTACCTGAGTTAGACTCTGCTGGGGCTACTGCCCTACTTGGAACACAGTTTTGAAGTATTACTCATGACAAAGTACAAGGTAAATTTCAAGTTGGTTATCTTGAGAAGTTCTTACTAGAAGATGGATATATGGGGCAGGCTTACTTCAGAAAAGTTGCCTTGTCATTTCTGTAACACCTATAAATAAATATTCATCAAATATCTCCAACTGCATTCTTGGGGATTAAATTGGAAACATGTTCGCCTGTTTTGTCCTCTCCTGTTTGCTCACTACTGAAGAGCTTCTCTGTACTCACATGTGTTCAGCAATAAGTGGCTATGCAGAAGAACACAAATGCTCTATTGTGTGCCCTTTCTCGACAGATTCAAACCTGGTGATCTTGTCTCAGCTTTGCATCATAGACTCAAGTCACTTATAGGCATTTAACTTGGTTCCTTCACATGGCTTGCTTTGCTCACCATGCCACCACTAGTATCCCACCTGATGTTGAGTTACATTCAAATCCATTTGATCCTAGAATGGCTTAATTGTCTCTTCTCATTTGCTGGCTGTTATCTTGATATGTAATATCAGGTAGGTCATTCTTCCCCTGCCCTCCACTTCCCCCCTTTGTCACACACAAAGTATGTTCCCTGTAGCCATTGTGAATAGAAGGCATATTATCTGCTTCCTTTCACTCAGATCACTGTGACAAGTTCACCTCACAAAGAGTTTGTCAGGAGTCTGCAATAGGGATGACAAATGCAGGTGGAAGCGGGTTACCAGAAGAAATGAAATGTGGTCCAAATGCCATTATGAAAATGGACCTAATGCCAAATCAGTCCAATTGTAGCCATACTTCAGCTGGCTCTTCCATATTTGTTCCAGCTCAGCTGTGGTCCTTATTCATATGTTGATTGCTGCCCCATTTTTCCTAGTGTATAGGCACCCCATTCATTCACAGCTTTGTTTTCTAAAAAATTATCATTCACATTTTTTGATAGCTGCCTAACATAGTGATGTCCAAGAAGTTTGGAAACCCGGGCATTTGATGAAAAAAAAAGGAAATGGAATATAATTTAGGATCAATACAAAAGCAGAATGATCCCATCAAATATCTAGCAAATGAAAAAAATTGCTTCATTATAGCTGTTAGACCTACAAGTGACTAGATTTATTTTGTAATACATTATTTATATATATATATATAATGTATTACAAAATAAATTGCAAAAACAAGGGAAAGCTATGCAAAGAGTTACTGCCGAGGCTCGAAAGTCTGGAAAGATCATACTAGAGAGATGCAATATCTAGTCACTGGAATCACAGTCCTGAGCAATATCAATTTGGCAAGCTAAACCCATGCTGACTCTTGAGACAATTTTGCATTTGGAAAAGTTCATTGGTCTAGCAAAAACAATATTTGGAAATCTGAAAAAAGCTAAACAAGGCTTCAGTTTTCACCCAATAAGGAAGATAGAATTCAAAATTTGAATCACATTAGATTACAGAGTCTTAGCAAATACTTAAAAACTGTATCATAGAGACTAATAAATAATCATACTTAGACTCAAAACCAAAACTATTCCCACAACTTCAAGCTAGTGAGCCAGAGTTTTGCAGTGTTTGAGAAAAATAATATTCTTTTGAAAAATAAAATAGATTTCAGAGTCCCTGAACAATGACATTTTTAATTTTGAATACAAAATTTTAAATGGAAAATAAACATGCAAATGAACATGAGTATGATTCAATATCAATAGTCAAGAGAAAGAAAATGGGTATAAACTGTCTCTCAATATCACAGTCACTAGAATTAATGAGAAAAGTTTGTGAAGCATGTAGTATGAGAGAATTAAGACTTAAACACACTCACACATGGGAAGACATGGAGAACTTCATAAGAGCAAAGGGAAGCAAATAAGAACTACGGAAACATTCAACAACAAGGAAATAGTTGTTTTATGAAATAAAAACTTATTGAACTAGATTAACAGAGCTATATAGACACTCAAAGAATGAGTCACTGAACCTCAGGGCACATGAAGAGATTTTATTCCTACAAGGAAGAGATCAAAAGATAGAAAAGAAAATAAACAAAGCTTTAGTGACCTGAATGATAGTCAAGCAAGTATGTCTCTACCTGAAATCTCTGGAGTAAAAAAACAGAGCTCTCTGTCTTTTCCTCCCTTTTCTCCCTCCCTCCCTCTCTCCCTGCCCCCCCCCCACAAAGACACGAAGGAACATAGATATATCATCTTCACTTCATCAAAAATTGTTTATACCTACAGACGTAGAAAGCTCAAAAACATTAAGCAGCACATACAAAAATTAAAGCACACTTAGATATATCAGTATATCACAAACTTAACAAAACCTAACAAACACAGGAAATCTTGGAGAAAGCCAAAGAAAACCAGTACTTTATAAACTAGTAAATACTGCATTGTAGTGCACAGACTTCTCAACAGCACAAATGGCTATCATCACATGATGGGGCCACAGTGTTCCAGTTCTTAAAGGATGAATAGTTACCCAGAGTTCTAGATCTAGGATATTAGAAATCAATACAAATATTTACAAAAAAGTATAGGCCTACTAAATTATCAGAAAAATTAAGGCCGGAATAATTGTTTGGCAACAGAGTTCCCTATATGAAACTATAAGGTAAGTTTCATTCTGATTCAAAGAAGCATAAAGTAAAATGATAAATAAGAGAGAGAGAAAAAATGATTTTTGATAATTACAGGAAAATATAACTGGATGCTGGGTAGATAAATTCAACATATGAAATTTATATTATGAACAAAAATAATTGGCAACAATATTTTATAGGATAGAGCTGAGCTAAATGAAGTTATTCTTAATAATTCTTATATGATCCAATACATTATCTCTGAATGAACTCTGATGAATTAAGAATACAGACAACTAGCCTTAGAAAGACCAATAAATTTATATCTGATGATAAAACAAAAAGCCTTGAAAACAATTTAGCCAAGAAACTTGAAATCAATCTAAAGAATATTTAATTGAATAATAGAAGACATAACAGAAAGGTAGTGAAAAATTAAAAGCTCTGATAGACTATATTAATAAAAATGACAGACCTCCTCATGAAAATGGAAATCTATTATAACCTCAAATGAACTAAGAACAATACAAAGACACAATTTCATCTCAACTATAAGATGTGCCTGTAATCTGAAGACATGTAGAGAAAATTGAAACATATCCACCATGCAAATAGAACGTCAACAAAATAGTGAAGCAATATATTAATATATCTTTAAAGTTTCACGTTAAATTCAAATGAGATACAAAAGTACAGCCATGAAAGAGATAAAAAGTAAGAAGGCTGACAGCATCAAAAGCTGAAGCAGCTATGAATAAGAACTCTCTAGAATTCTTTTGGGGGAATAATATGACTCTTTTTAGTAATAGTTTAGAAGGTTTTAAAAGAGTTAAGCCTAAAGTTTCCCTGAATCCCAGCAATTCTATGCCTAAGTGATTGCCAAGGGGGAAAAATATGTTGGGCTTGAGGAGATGGATTATTGTGAAAGAATGTTTGCTGTACAAGTATAAGGATCTGAGTTTGAATTCCAAGTACCCAGATATAAAAACGAGGAATGAGCATGTGTGTCTTATAACACATTGAAAGCAGACACAGGAAAATCCTAGAATCACACTGATCAGTTTCAGGTTTAATGAGAGACAGTGTCTCACAGGAATTAATAGGCTGCAGAATGATAGTAAATTACTCATCCTCCTCCTCTAGCCTCTGCACTGGATACATAAGTGTATACATACATGTGCATATATGCACACACACACACAAACACAAGAAGAACAAGAACAAAAAAGAGAAAGAAAGAAACAGAAAAGAAGGAAGAAGAAGAAGAGAAAACACATTTATCAAATGACTTATAAAAGTGTGTTTGAAATGTATTTATTCACAATAAACAAAAATTGAAAATTTCATGCGTGTCCATCAGTTGAGGAGTGTGTATAAACAAGTTGGGGTATGTCGTAAGACATAATGACATTCAGCAATGGGAAAGAACAAACTAATAATCATGAAACTACAGAGCTGAGGCTCAAAAACATAATGTAGGCAGAAAAACCTGGGCACGAAAGAATATAACCCATTACACCTGGTGAGGGTTAATCTTGGTTACCAACTTGACATGATTTAGAATCACCATGGAAACAAATGTGTAGGCGTGTCTGTGAGGGCTTTTCTAGGTTAGGTTAATTGAAGTGTGAAGACACATTATAACTATGGGTGGCACCATTCCATGAGCTAGTGTTCTGAAGTGAATAAAAAGAAGAAACTAGGCAGAGTACACACTCCATAACTCTCTGCTCCCTGAGTATAGATGCAATGTTACCGGTTGCCTCTACCCTGCTGCCATGACTTCCCTCACATGATGGATGGTATCCATTGGAGCTGTGTGCCAAAACAAACTCTTCTTTCTTTCATTAAGTTGCTTTTGTAAATTATTTTGTTACAGCAATTAGAAAGGTTCCTAATATCCTTTCTTTATTAAAATTTCAAGAGCAGTTGAGTTCAGTCTATTATAATGAAAATCAGATGATTGGCCTTGTTACAAGGGAGGATTGACAGAAAACAAGAAGAAACTTTGTGTTGATTTCTGTCTATTGATAGACATACTGGCTATATGACAGTCAACTGCTATCAAAACTCATACAGTTGTTCGTTTAAGACCTAAGAATTTCACCCCAAGTAGATTTTTCTTTTCTTAGAAAAGTCACATTTCCAAGAATTCTAGAATTTTAAATCTCATTTAATTTCAAGCCCTACTCCCTTTCCCTCACTCCACACTACACTCCTCAAAGTTAAACTTTGACATGGATTTTGTGCTATCACTTGGCATTTCTGACCATGAAAAACTACCTGGTTTTTGTTGTCTCATTACAACATCCTCCCTTTGTACAATTTGCCTTCTGTGGAGGAAAAAGGCAGTAGGCCCCTTGGGAAGTGACTAAAGCTCTTTAAAGCCTGCAGGGGTGCCAATTAACACAATTTCAGGGTGTGCTGAACTCAGCTCACAGAGCTGGAGCCTTTCCAACAAAACATGCACACTGCCTAGGAAACACATACTATTTTACCCAGCTCCTACTTCAACAGTCATCTCAAAGAAATGAGTATCATACAAAAATCCTAAAGCTCATGGAGTCTGAACTCTAATTCCGGCCCCCGTGTTCCATTGGTATTTTTATCTCTATATTAAAGATTTAAAAGCTGAATATGTGCCTATCACCTTCAGTGGTTTAGGTAAAGAATATATAGATGTGTCTCAAGAATATATTTATACACATGTTGAAAATAATAAGTCCAAGAGAATAATGGTAGGCAACAAAGCAGTTTGTAAGATACAATTCTACAGCAATGGATACCAGCATAGAGAAAAGGCATTAATGGCCAGTGTGCTAATTTGGCTCAAGAAAACAGTTTTGAAAGTCCCCTAATCTCTGTAAGTTCCTGCCTTCTTCTACCATAGGCCAGTACTTGCCCCCTTCCAAAATTATCCATCTTATCTTATTGTTTTAAGTCCCTAAGTCTTATCAAATGAATAATTTGGGGTTTGAGACTGCTCCCTGATCATAGTCTCAGTCACTTAGCATACTGATAACTTTCCAATTCTCAGAGTTCTGAGAAAGCAGGGCCAGCTGCCATTCAGGGGATAGAGGGACCACCTGCCTCAGACCTCACACCTCAACTTACCTTTAACTATGATGAATTCTAAACATGCTCATACTGAAACAGACCATAATAATTTATTTCTTACACAGAAAGACATATATAAATATCTATACAGTCATATATACATAAATATGTACATAAACAATTACAGATATCTATGGAATTAACTATTTTAATGTCTATCAGACTAATGCGATGTCTACCCTAGAACATCTTGCTGTGGGATTGTCTGTATGGCAAATGTGTTGCTCTGATTGGTCAATAAATAAAACACTGATTGGCCAGTGGCTAGGCAGGAAGTATAGGTGGGACTAACAGAGAGGAGAAAAGAAAGAACAGGAAGGCAGAAGGAGTCACTGCCAGCCGCCACCAGGACAAGCAGCATGTGAAGATGCCGGTAAGCCATGAGCCATGTAGCAAGGTATAGATTTATGGAAATGGATTAATTTAAGCTATAAGAACAGTTATCAGGAAGCCTGCCATGGCCATACAGTTTGTAAGCAATATAAGTCTCTGTGTTTACTTGGTTGGGTCTGAGCGGCTGTGGGACTGATGGGTGACAAAGATTTGTCCTGACTGTGGGCCAGGCAGGAAAACTCTAGCTACACATCTATTGAGTTACTAAGCATGTTAGTTTTTTTTTTTTCATGATAATATATCTACTAGCAATAAGTTACATAAGAGAAGATTTATCTTAGCTCATGTTTTCAGTCTATGTGGATCTGCCATTGTTGTTTTGGCTGTGATGAAGCAGAACATCAAGCCAGAAGGCTATGTGGACATGTCATCACTGCTTATGTTATGGTAGCCAGGAAACAGAGAAAGATATGAAGATGCTAAAGGCAAGATCCTCTGTCAAGGGCATGTGTACACACTGACTTACCACCTTCAAATAAGCTCTCCCTCCTAAAATTTCCACTGTTTCAAGATGTACGATATACAAACCTGTTGGAGACATCATATACTCAAAGCACAACACTGAGTCACCATGATAAGGTAACATTAATGATGAAACAAGTTGAAGTAAAAATGAGATAAATGTCTTGGTGTTAAGAAAAAGAAAAGCACCTTAGCCTAAAGTAATTAAAGTTTACTACAAATGTAATGCTAAAGGTTCATGGCAAGTTCTAGAACATAGAAAGATCCATGGCCACCAGGGATCATGGGTATCAGTTACTTAAATGTAGCTGTTCATGTACACTATTTCTCAATGGGAGAAATAAACCATTGTTTATCTAATATATATGCACACCAGGTCTCATCCTTTCTTACATTGATGTGTGCTATGCATAACTCAACACTCTGAGGAGCCACAACAGATTGTGACACCCCCTTGTTCCACAAACAAATGGATGTCATCATATGGTTAGTACCCATCTTAGATGTCTTTTTTTTTAAAAATAAATTACACCTAAAAATATTCCCTAATGTTTTTCTCTATTCAAGCTATAATTATAGTCTTACCAGAGACAAAATTGGAACTTGAGGAAAGATACTTTCACCTTGAAGTTCTTTCAGCAATATGCCTTGGCTGTTTGGTAGCTGTATAAATATGTGTGACAAGTACTTTATGCAATAAACCCATAGATGAGAAAAAAAAATCAAAGCTGATTTTAAATTTCAGTTCTGGTGGCTTCTTAGTTTCTTTTCCTGTTGCTGTGATAAAACCAGCTCACAGAAGCGACTTAAGGGAGAAAGGGTTTATTCAGTTCATATTTAAGGTACAGTCCATCATATTAAGGAAATCAGGGCAGCAGAGCAGGAGAAGGTAGAAGCAACTGGTCATATTACCTTACCCTATAGTCAAGAAGCTTTCATCTGGTTCTTCCTACGTTATACAGACCGGCATCCACTCTCTAGGCAAGAGTCTTGCTGATTGACAAGCTAGATCTTCACACTTCATTGAATGCAGTCAAAACAATCCCCATAGGCATTGCCCTCTAGAGGTTTGTCTTTCAAATGATTGTAGACTCTGTCAAGTTGATGATTAGCATTAACCATCACCATGGGCATTTCTAGGAAGCAGCAGCAATCTCTATTTCAGGATAAAAAGGGACCCTAGAAACAACTAGAGCCATTATGAGAATGTTATGTCATTTCAGGTAAACAAATCAGATTTTAAAGCTCGCCCTGTTCATATTTCCATGTTAGTATATCCAGATTTAAATATAAGCATGTTTGTTCATTTGTTTGTTTGAGATAGAGTCAGTCTCAGTAGCCAAGGCAGTTCTTGAAAGTATGGTAATCCTCCTGCATTCAACTCCTGACTGCTAGGGTTACTGGTGAGCTAGTAATTCCACCTTAATTAAGAAGAATTTAACAAGCAAGGAACCTAACAAACATCTATCTGCAAAAAATCAAAATTGTTAATTCAATCACCAAGAGATCCAAAGTGCCGTGGATTACAGGTTTTAATATCTCTTTTCACCATTCATAACACACAAAGTTAAATCACAAGAAAACAATAGTTACTGGAAATTAGAGAGCTCTGTAAAAACATCTGAATTCATTTTGGGTGAACTGAATTTTATATATATATATATATATATATATATATATATATATATATATATATATATTAGGCTTTATTCATACTTGTGTCCCATTACCATTTTAATGTTCACCATCAGGGTAAATAGCAGCAAAGATGACACCTGACACTATATACTGGCTTGTCACCACTCATCCCTTTGGTGGAATGGCTTCCAATTGGTTTCTGCAAGTTTAACTTATGTTGGGCAATAGCTTAAGAGAAAATCTCCAGAGTAGGAGAGGAGAGTGGTTACCTTTGTCAAATGAGGCAAAAGAGGATGGATTTTAGTATGTAACACCTGGCTCTAGAAACTTCCAACTGGGAAGTTGTGATAACATCAAGGAGGAGTTTTCAGTACAGCTAAGAGTATAGAGACCAAATTGACAAGGATATATGAGGAATGACTACTGTGGTCAAGTGTTAAGCTTCATAAAGTGAATGACAGATTTCTTATTATAGTGACGACCTTAGTATTTTAGAATACTAAACTAACACTTTTCTATTTTAGAATGTTGCTCAAACTAGCACTCATTAGTGCCTAGTGGATGAGTTTAATAATGTATCCAAGTATTCAGAGGAGAGGCAGGTAGACTCTATTCCACAGGAGAAGAAAATGCAATAGAGATTGCTTTTGAGTCCCCTGAGACTATGTCCAGGACAAGATGTAGAAGTAATGGGCCTGACAGGTACAACTCATTTCTATCTAGTGTTCCATAATTCTGTGTTGA
This sequence comes from Peromyscus eremicus, assembly GCF_949786415.1. Lineage (NCBI taxonomy): Eukaryota > Metazoa > Chordata > Mammalia > Rodentia > Cricetidae > Peromyscus > Peromyscus eremicus. Next base: position 122,088,191 of record NC_081418.1, on the reverse strand, counting down.
GTGTCACTGCTTTGAAAACAGAGTATTAGTCACTTTCAGAGTATCCAGCATCTTCACACACATGCAGTGTTCTGTTTGACTGCCAGTCTAAGTGGAGAGGAGAATGAAAGGACTATTTTTGGTTCCCTTACTATCGACACTAGAGTCCTGCTGTGGGATGGTCTGTATATCAAGTGTGTTGCTGATTGGTCAGTAAATAAATCACTGATTGGCCATTGGCTAGGCAGGAAGTATAGGCGGGACAAGGAAAAGAATTCTGGGAAGTGGAAGGCTGAGAGAGAGACACGGCCAGCCGCCATCAGGACAAGGAAGATGTAAGGTACCAGTAAGCCATGAGCCATGTGGCAAAGTAAAGATTAATAGAAATGGGCTAAATATAAGAGTAAGAGCTAGACAATAACAGGCCTGAGCTAATGGCCAAGCAGTTTAAATAATGTAAGAGTCTGTGTGTTTATTTTAAAAGTGGGCTCTGGGACTGGCGGGACTTGGTGGCAGGAGCTGGAGAGAAATTCTCCAGCAACAAGTCCAAGTATGCACTTTCTTGAATTATGCAAATTACTCAAGAGAATCACTGTACCTAGTAGGATTATGGGAACTTCTAAACATAGAGTCAGTTCATCAGAAGTGCAAGTGGCCTGGGAAGCATTAAAGTATGGCTGATGTGTTAAGTTAGGGTGTTTTGTCTGTAACTGGCAAGTGATTTTGGTTGGGCCCCCCAGATATATATGGGAGAAAAGACATATCTTTGGAGCCCAGAAGGTTAGCCATACTTTGTAATGACATTCTATATTTTAACTCATATGTATTCAATTAGGATAATACAGAATACTCTACACCAAATAATTACAAGATATTATAATGTCTATTTCTAGCAAGGTAAAGAACATCAGCATGTGTTTAAGTAATCAGAAGTTAAATATATTTATCTCATCCCTCAAAGTGAGAGGTCCCTAGCATGTATAATATCTGTGTCAATTGGCTTATTTGTACAAAATAAATATTGAAAGTAATGGAAGGAAAGGCAAGGTGGCAGGCATTAAAGTCAGTCTTTGAGTTACCCATCAAGACAGTCCATGGAGAGGGCTGAAGAAATGGCACGGAAGTTAAAAGTATTTGATGGTTCCCAGCACCTAAAGCGGGTGGCTCACAACTGCTTATAACTTTATCTCCATGGCATCCAACACCATCTTCTGGCCTCTGAGGGCATGTTGATTCACATGCCATACCCATACCCATACACCACCACCACCACCCCATACACATGAAGAGATCTTTATTTTAAAGACTTTTCAAGGAAAAAAGCTTTGAAAATAAAGCAGTATGTAGTAAGTTAACGAGTTTAGAGATGAAGTTAAGTCACTTAATAGTCTGTGTGCAGGGGGGATCTAGAGACTCATTGCTTCCCCTTCTCCAGCTGTTGGGTGATTAAAGCAATTTACCTACTTTGAGAGGTTTAGGAAAGAATGGTTAATTTCCTAAAGTAAGTTAAAAGCGAGAACTCCTCTGATTACTTCCAGCAAGTCTGTTCTGTGAATTTGTTGGATTAGGCATTCATGTAAATCCACACTACAGAACAAAACATTTCCCCATAGCTAACCTGGAGATCAAGAATACACACTTGGCAAGGTGCAAACTGATGTCAGGGGTGTTAGGTGTTGGTTACCAGACCCATGGCATTGAAAAGAATAAACCCTCCTGATATCCAGAGGAAGTCCCACTTAGTAACACTTACTCATCAAACATTAATGAATGCCTCCTGTTTACTAAGGACTCCACTGGGCTGATGAAGTGTCCTTGATAAAATAAAAATCTTGCAATTTTTTGACACTTACATTCTAAGACTGTGCTAAGTGACTTGAATACATTGATTCATTTTCTCCAAAATTATAATCATTGGCTATTTTTTTTAGTATTTCCCCTTTTTAAATTAGGAAATGGAAGCTCAGAATGTTCAATTATTTTGTTCCAAATTATATCACTTAGAGGTAGAAGAACCAAAATATAAACTCCACAGCCCATGACTATAGTTATATTATACACAAATACTATGTAATTTAGCTGCTTCTGTCAATTGCATTTGGGGCCAAAGGATAGACCAGATGGAGATGTACTTAGGAGTGAGAGTTAGGCGTATCTTACATAGAAAAAAGAAACACGTGCTCACCCCTGTTACATTACTGCTTATCTTTCTGGTTTTGATCAATTAAAGTACAGTAGTGCATTCACTGAGTCCGTTTACTGTTGTTTGCATGAATATGCATTTAGAGCTGACCAGTTGACATTGGATAACCTCTTAGGAACTCACTCCTGGGAAAGACTGACTCTCTATCTCTCAGCAGTCATTAATTACCTATATCTCTTAATTTAGTCACGGGACTAAGTAAGATTTCCCCATCCACATAGGTTTGTCAACTTGTATAGCCATTATAAAGGCTAAGTTTAAGGTACCATGTCATTTATATTTTATGGATGCAGTTTCCCTAATATATACATATATATGAATTCATATATGTGAATAATACTGCCTTGCAGTAGATGCTCTGATGTCCTGGCTTTTACAATTTATTTGCTTCTGCTTGTGATGTTTCCTGAGCCTTAGGCGTACTATAGATATATCAATCTGGGTTGGCACAACGTGGTTAGTTTGTTAGTCTGCATTTTCACCAGTTGTGGATTTCTGTGATAGGATATATATTCTTGCTACTTGATATTAAGTGTGTATTTTTTTGCTTGGTTGTCTCTTTACTAGACTGTAAGCTATTTGAAAGCAAAAAAAAGTATGTTCTTTGCTGCTACATTCTTAGCATCTTACTGTTAGTAACCTATTACCTAGATATCAATTAATAAATCTTCACTCCAGTTCTTTCAGTACTTCCATAATACCCATTCAAAATCAATTTGAAAATAAATAATTAAATAAATAACAATTAAAGAATTAATAAAAAGTGAAAAAAATGTTGATTTGAATCATTCAATTAGTGTGTATCCAGGAAAAAATATACATATGACTTCATCCTGTGAACAGACTGTCCTGATAATTATGATTGGGCTGATATTGTGCTTGCTGGTTAGTTTTTACTGCTCGTGGTACTTTAAATGTGATAACCCAGGTAACCATATTCTTGACAGGTGTTCCACATGGGTTTCTTAAAATTTATCATGAAACTCTTTGTATTTTGCTATCTTAATCTTGAAAAACTAAAGGCAATTTTACCAAATTGTAATATTCTTTGTTCTTCAATAAATATACATGTATATGTGTGCATACATACATGCATTTGCATGCACCCATAAGAACAGAACAACATAAACATCTGTATACACACACTCCCACACCACCAAACTAGTAATAAATACCCTCTCCACTGTTGCCTGTGAATATGACTTTGGAAACTCAATTACCAAACTGATCCTCAACTGATTCTAAATAGGAGACTGGAAAGTCAATTTTTAAATTGATCCTGAATATTTAAATTATCTGACTATCTGAGGTCTCTAAGTGGAACAAAGTGACTGGCCATGTTCTGTGTATGCCTTTTAAATCAGATATAAATGAGACACTTATTTATTATACTCCTAGTGTTAGGAGACAGAACTAGAGGTTCCTCTTTTCTGGTTAACCAAACAAACATTCCTGAGGGTTCTTCTTCTTCTTTTTTTTTTTTTAATTAAGAGATTTTCTATTCATTTTACATACCAACATGTTCTCCCTCCTCCCAGCCCCCAGCCTTTCCCCGCAACCCACCCCCCATTCCCACCTCCTCCAAGGCAAGATTTCCCATGGAGAGTCAGCAGAGTGTGGTACATTTAGTTGAGGCAGGTCCAAGCCCCTCCACCCTGCACCAAGGCTGCACAATATGTCTCACCATAGACACTAGGCTCCAAAAAGCTGGCTCATGCACTAGGGACAGGTCCCGATCCCACTGCCTGGGGCCCCCCTAAACAGCTAAACAACTGTCTCACTTATGCAGAAGGCCTAGTCCAGTACCATGGGAGCTCCTCAGCTATTGGTCCACAGTTCATGGGTTTCCATGATTTTGGCTAGTTGACTCTGTACTTTTTCCAATCATGGTCTCGATATGTCATGCTCATAGAATCCCTCCTCTCTCTCATTGATTGGACTCCTGGAGCTTCGCCTGGGACCAGGCCGTGGATCTCTGAATCTGCTTCCATCAGTCACTGGATGAGGGTTCTATGATGACAGTTAGGGTATTCAGCCATCTGATCACCAGAGTAGGTCAGTTCAGGCACCCTCTTGACTATTGCCAGTAGCCTGTAGTGGAGTCATCCTTGTGGATTTCTGGGAACCTCCCTAGAACTCTGCTTCTCCCTGTTCCCATGGTGCCTTCATTTATCATGGTATCTCTTTCTTTTCTCTCCCATGCTGTTCCCATTCAAGCTCGAACCTCCCACTCCCCTAAGCTCTCATCACCCATTCAGAACCTGTAAACAACCTAAATGCCCATCAACTGAAGAATGGATAAATAAAATGTGGTACATATACACAATGGAGTACTACTCAACAGAGAAGAACAATGACACCATGAGGTTTGCAGGCAAATGGATGGAACTAGAAAATATCATCTTGAGTGAGGTAACCCAGACTCAGAAAGACAAACATGGTATGTACTCACTCATAAGTAGATACTAGATGTAAAGCAAAGGATAACCAGACTGCAACCCACAGCTCCAGGGAGGGTAGCGAGTAAGGAGGACCCTAGGAAGGATGCATGGATCGCCCAGCAATGGAGAAATGGATGAGGATTTTTGTACCTGTAGTTTCTTCCATGTCTTACAAATGTTAAGATTTGTGATGAAGAAACCATTTTCTGTGCCCTATAGACTACTTCAGGATCCCAAGTGATCATCATCACATTGAAGACTCACATTCAATTATTATTAAAACTGAAAACAGCAACAAAAAACAAAGCAGATGCCAAATTGGAAAAGCTCACTGACAACCAGCATTTGATCATTTGACATGGATTGTCTCATTAAATGTTCGAATAAATCATTTTATAGATAAGAAAACTGAGGAACAGAAGATTAACTGCCTGACATCATAGAATTAATAAATAATGGGTCCAAGATTAAACTAAGAAGGTGTAACTAAAACTTCTGCTATGAATTTTATAGGTGGAACATTGGGTATGCCACCCATCAGATCAAATAAGCCACTATGTCTATTGGGAAGTTTTGTCCTAAAGATAACCCATGAGTCATATGTGAGGTAAATTCCTAGGCTTGTGGCTTGATTCTGATTTCATCCAATCTCTTTACCTTTCAGCTTAAATGAAATCTACAGGAAAAACATTCAACACACCTTCTACTTTACTCATAAAATATTGAGGTCAAAGTAATCAGCAAAGTGATGCCATGTGACCTACAACAATTTTACAATGACAACAGGTGTCAGAAAAGGCTTTTCTCTACTATGGTAAAGCAACAACTTCATAGGAAGTTCAAAGTGTCAGAAATCATCTTCATATCATTGAGAGCTTTAAAATTATTCTGAGTTTTTAAACTTCTTCTGTTCCATCCTGTCAAAAACACTCATTCCTAACATTAAATGTCTGGCCTTAATTAAGTTATTTATATAGGTTTTAAACTGAATGCATTTGTTGAAAAAGGTGGAGCGTATCAAAAACAAATTGTGAGCTTTTGGTATTCAGTGCAGCCTCTCTCTTCCTGTACATAAATGATTTAATGAGATAATAGCACTTGGAAAAGGCACACAAATTCAAAAGGGAGCAGATGCTGCCAAAAGGGTCATTTCATGATGCCTGCAGCCAAGGGGAGTGCTCAGAATGGACTAGCATAAACACATGGGAAAATTCTGAATAATGGCACTTGCAGTAACAAATCATTTTATGTGGCATGTTAAACTAAAATCACAGATACCTTATAATGAATAGTGGAAATGCTGTCTTATGCTTCTGGTATCTTCTGTAATGATTCACATCATCTGAGAAACATGAAGAATTTTTAAATCTCAATAATAGGTCTTCATATTAACAGTTAAACACTTAGTTACTCTATCCTAAGTTTTTGAGGCACACCATTGCTAGGCCTAAAAATCATTTCTTCAACTATGAACGTGTAAAACTTTTCTGCTCCTATTTCAACATTTTTATGTATGCTAAATTTTACACAATTCAAATTTCAGGGAATGTTCTAAATTAGGAAACATGCACAATGATTACTTTGAGGCCAGCAGATCACTACAGATGCACTGCATGTCTTGAATGCCTTGGGGCTATAGACCACTACAGATACATTCATTACGTTGTTCCTTAAAAGTCAAAGGTTCAATATTCAGCCAGCATTTCTCGTCTATTCCATTTCTGAGCCTTCACACATTTTTTTTTATGCAATTGTTTGAAAAGGCTGTGGTGTAGGATCGGATCCCCTAGTAGCTTAAGACATCATTCTAAGAACCTAAGTTCAACTTTTTCAGTATATCAAAGTCTCATTGCTAACACTGCCTTCCTTAATAGCCCACAGAGACAGAAGATCATTTTCTAATTCCCAGAGTTTCTGATCTCTTTAATTTGAGTACTTATCATTGGCTTCTCCTCTGAGTTTCTTGGAGAAAATCAAAATGGAAGAAATAAGGGTTTTTCGCCTGCAAGCTGATGAAATCATATCCTTTCTCCTTGGCCTTTGAAGAGGAAATACCAACTCTCCATGCCACACCAATGAAAATGTTTTGTATTTGTACAATATGAGAACTTACTCAATATTAAAGAATTAGGCGTTATCACCAATGAGTGTATTGGTCAAAACCTTTAGTATGGAGGCCTCTAATGGCACCGTTGTTGGGAATGCTCTTGTATTTTGAATGAATGCAGTCTTCTAGAAATGTATCCATATTCATACATCCACTCCATTGCATTATACTCAATGCTCCTTATGCATGCCCAGACTCCATTCATAGCTTCCTAGTAGGTGACTGTTTCCAGAGAGCTCCATCCTCAAGTCATACTCTTCAACTCATTCTCCTCAGTGGCTGCTCGCCATCCATGAAAATAGGCCAAAACTACAGAAAAACACACACTTAAATCGTCACTCTGAAATTCCATTTATCACATTCCTTTTGGAGAAAATCAACATTCCCTACAATCTGGCTTTAATTCAACAGAGCAAAGTCATAAAACTCCAAGAAAAGCATCCATTTCTCTAATGCCAGCTCATATGTTACTGGTATCTTTCTAACAAAAAGGCAAGAGCTTCAAAGATGTAGCTAAGACTAATCTTTTCAAGACAGCCCATAATGATTCTCTCCTTCTTGGACATGTCACTCAATTCTTATAGCAATAATCACTACCTTCAACTTTAATATTTTTGTGCATGGCTTCCAAAAAATTATGATATGTGTATGTACATGCATACATACATATACATATACATATACATATACATATACATATACATATACATATACATATACATATACATGGAGAGAGAGAGAGAGAGAGAGAGAGAGAGAGAGAGAGAGAGAGAGAAAGAGAGTGTTTTTTCCAGGTGTGTCACTGATCTCAGTCAGCATTCTGTTTGAATGAACACAATGAGATGAGAGAGAATATGTCTTCACTGTGTGTCTGGAAAATTAAGGCAAAGAAACTAGAGATAGAAAACAATCCATTACAGATCCCCTGCAGCCAATGCAAGAAAACTGCATAATACTGTAAGTCTATACTTTTATACCTTCTTCATTGATTTTATGACTTGATGTTTTATTTATAATATTTATTTATCTTATTTTCTCTCTCATAGATTTTATGCTATCCACGGTACAATTGGATTTTGTGAAGAACTGCTTGCATACCAGTTGAAATAAAATCACTCCACCAAATGAAATTGGAATTTCCCCAAAGATGGGCTTCTTACCAAAAACATTATAAAGCTGAGGGGGTAAAGCAAAAGTGATGGAAAGTATACAAACAATTTCCATAGCTGAAATTTGCCTTTGGTTGTGAAAAAAATAGCCTTTGTCTCCCGAGCTAGGTAAACTGGTAACTGAAGGGGCTTGACTTTTAAAAGGATAGCTGTGTGTGGGCACTGAACCATACCTGCTTGGGATGTCACTTTTAGGAAACTAGTGAGTATAAGCCATCTATAATGTCAATTAAATAATTTTTGCCAACCTGTGTCTTGTGCTCTACCTGTCACCATAAAAAAAACAGTCTCCAGTGCCTAACATCTTGGAATCCAAAAGATGAGTGTGCTGGTGGGTGACAGAGGTGCTGTTACCTGAGCCAGGAGTTTTGACTGTTCCTACTGGCTCTGCTGGTGCAGCTATGCAGTCAGCGAGTGTATGGACTACAGTGTGGCCTTGTGTAGATTTTATAGGCACAAAGAATGCACAATAAAAATTGCCCATTAGGAACTGACTGACTTTGTCAATGGGGAAATTCTAACTAAGCATTTTCTGAGGTGACTCATTTAGGCTACTGATGGCCCCTGTGACCATTTCATATCAGAGGTAGTCATCAGTGGTAGGAGAGTTATTCTAGGCAGTACTTAATTTATTGTTAATATATTGATGCACCATCTTTTTGTATTAAATTTATTTACTCTCTCTCTCTCTCTCCCTCCCTCCCTCCCTCTGTGTGTGTGTGTTTGTGTGTGTGTGTGTGTGTGTGTGTGAACATTCATTCATGCACACATTCACAAGAGCATACCAGGGCACATGTGTAGAGGTTAATTTGTGGAAGTTTATTTTCTGTTTCTACTAGATTGGACCAGGTTATCAAACTGAAGTCATCAGGGTTGGCAGCAAGTACCTTAGCATGCTGAACCATGCCACCGCCCATAATGTACCATTGCTGTCATATTATGATTCTATTTAATTGTCAAATTCTTAAGATCCTAGAATATTTTAATATCTTTCTGTAGGTGCTATGACTTGAAGATTCTCTTAGCATCCAGTTCAAGGTATACTTGAGCCAATTGCCCTTGGTAAAGAATTCCATGTATTTTCGTAAATTTGTCAAACATTTAAAATCTTCCCTTTCAGCAAACATCCCCATTAGTGGAGCAGCAGAGTCTATGTCCTAGTAGTAGAAAAAGTGAGACATTGGCAAAGAAAATTCTTTTTAGTGATCATCCAAAGGCTCACTACAAAATATTCTATATTCAAGATCCCAATTTACCTGGTAACTAGAGGCTGCTTCTCTTTAGAAAAAGTAAAGACCATAAATGTTACTATTTCACTCAAGGATACAGTTATAAATAGGGGAAGGTACAGACTTGTGTAGCTGTAAAACTATTTTATTTATTCCACTGTTCCACTGAGTAAACAATGCTTGCTTTTACATACATTAGGCATTGCTAAACAACAGATAGTGTCCCTTCAACTCAGTGTTAGTGCAATCATTTTGCACTTACGGAATCACTTTACTATCACTGTCTTCAAACATCTATGCAAGGTTTCATTTGTACGCTGTAGACAAAAATTACTTTTATAAACCCAACACAACAGATCCTTATACTTCATCTAAAGGACCACTGCTCTGGGAATTTTTGGATGAGTGAAATCCCTTCCCTTCCATGTCCATAGTCAGGTATTTAGAAAACAGAATAGTTTGGACATATGGCAGTACTTCCAATGTTCTGTTCCTTGAACAAAGTTATGAGGGAATAAAGATAAAACTCTGGCTTTCTAGTCCTTCAGTGGCTTTTATCAGGTTCCAGATCTTAAAGCCTTCTTCTAGTCACACATCTCGCCCTGGAAAGGCCACATCTTGTAATTTAAGAAGCTAAACAGTCCCACCAACTAGGAATCAAGTTTTCAAACATATGAGCCTAATGGAGCCATCTTCATTAAAACTACCATACTTTCCAATCAGGCATTTGGGGGTTATTTTTAATTAAATTATAATTGTGTAATTTTTTCTCCCCTCCCTATGTTCTAGCTTTCCCATGCTCACCTTACCTCTCATTCCTCTCAAATTCACAGCTTCCTCTTTAACTATTTTTGTTACATATACATATAAATGAAAAAAACATATAAATATGACCCCCTGAGTCCATTCCTAAACTGAAGAAAAACCTTCCATTTTTAAAAATTCATTTTGACCTCCTCCATTGTCTTTCTTGTGTAACCTTCATAAACTCACTCAGGAACAGTGTCTGTCACATCCTTAGGACTGTAGGCAGCAATCTCCATTACAACATTTACACAAATTGAAATCATGGACATCACCAGACATTAGGAGTAATGACTTCTCCATCTGACCTCAGCCAAGAACACTGAGTGAGCTGGAATGAGCCTGATGTCCCATCCTGAGTGCTTCAGTCTTGATTTCTCTTCCTATTCTCCATTAAGGAAGGTCAAAAATGAGAAGATCCTTTTATTTCCTTCACCTCATGAATGAATGCTAAAGTCTTTTTTTTTTTTTTCATTTTTTTTCGATACAGGGTTTCTATTTGTAGTTTTGGTGCCTGTCCTGGATCAGTAGTCTAGACTGACCCTGAGCTCACAGAGATTCACCTGGCTCTGTCTCTCTGCCTCCTGAGTGTTGGGATTAAAGGCATGTGCCACCACCGCCCTGCTAAATGCTAAAGTCTTACTTAAAGCTAGATGATTTCAGAGACTCCAGTAGGAAAGTGAATGAACACAAAGATATAGCAGCTAAACTACTACCACCTACAACCTCAAATCAACAATATCTGCACTAGGCCAATATGACTAAGCATGTGAAACATTTTACTGATAATATTTTCCTTCCTTTGTAGAGCCCCTGCTTTTGCCATCTAGAAACCCTGTATTCCGTGTATTCTTCCAAGTTAGCAAAGTTCCTGACTGCTAGTGTATCTTCAAGCTTGACTAACCTGAGATTAGATTAATAGATAGGTAGATAGCTATTCTCTCTCTCTCTCTCTCTCTCTCTCTCTCTCTCTCTCTCTCTCTCTCTCTCTCTCTCTCTCTCCTTCCCCATTCTCTCTCCTCCCATGAAAGCTTAGATCTGGAAAGACAGTACTTTTAAGAGTTGATAGAGTATTAAGAGGTAGAGTTACTGGCCATTGTTGGTACAGACTTGAAAAGGAGAGTGAGGACATTGAAGGCTTCCTGTTTGTTGATTTTTCTCCCTGACTCCTGAGGAGCTCAGCTTTGGTCTCCCATGCACTCACACCATGGCACCCTGCCTAACTACAGGCCCTCTAAAACTGTGAACTGGAGTAAATCTTATACTTCTGTAAAATGATTATCCAAGACATTTTGTTAGAGTAATGAAAAACTACCTATCACATTTATATACATACTCATTTGCACTGAGTAAATGTCATGTGGATGCTGTGAACTAAACCCAGGCTGTCTGCAAGAGTAATGAGGGCTCTTAACCATTGGGCCAACTGAAATCCATCCATTTGAAATAGATTCTAATGGATTTATCGTTAATGTTTCCTATCTAAAATATGTATCAGAAAAATACATAATAGAAATATTTAAGTTTACATATAAATTAATTCTATCTGCAATATAAATGTATTGTTTATACATGAATAACTTCTGTGTTCAATACTCAAAATATCAGTTTTTAAAGATTTATTCATATCTTCAATATCATCCTCCCCATATGTATTACAAGACTTTTTTTCTGAAGCCACTGTAGTTCACACTGTAAAGTCATGATACTGACTCAGTCTGAATAAATTAACTCTGAAAATTCTTCCCGAAGCCAAAATAAAGACTCTTTGTTATTAGAAGACATCAGTTTCAGTTTTTTTTGTTTTTTTTTTTTAAATTTTTATTTTGCAATACAATTAAGTTCTACATACAGGCACAGATTCCCTTGTTCTCCCCCCTCCCGCCCCCCTCACCTTCCCCCCAGCCCGCCCCCCATTCCAATCTCCTCCAGGGCAAAGCCTTCCCCACAGACTGAGATCAACCTGGTGGACTCAGTCCAGGTAGGTCCAGTCCCCTCCTCCCAGGCCGAGCCAAGAGACCCTGCATAGGCCCCAGGTTTCAAACAGCCAACTCATGCAGTGAGCACAGGACCCGGTGCCACTGCCTGGATGCCTCCCAAACAGATCAGGCCAATCAACTGTCTCACCCACTCAGAGGGCCTGATCCAGTTGGTGACCCCTCAGCCATTGGTTCATATTTCATGTGTTTCCATTTGTTTGGCTATTTGTCTCTGTGCTTTATCCGACCTTGGTCTCAACAATTCTCTCTCATATAAACCCTCCTCATTCTCGCTAATTGGACTCCCAGAGATCCACCTGGGGCCTAGTCATGGATCTCTGCATCCAGATCCCTCAGTAGTGGGATGAGGTTTCTAGCACGACAATTAGGGTGTTTGGCCATCCCATCACCAGAGTAGGTCAATTCGGACTGTCTCTCGACCATTGCCAGCAGTCTGTTGTGGGGGTATCTTTGTGGATTTCTGTGGGCCTCTCTAGCACTTTGCTTCTTCCTATTCTCATGTGGTCTTCATTTACCATGGTCTCCTATTCCTTGTTCTCCCTCTCTGTTGTTGATCCAGCTGGGATCTCCCGCTCACCCAAGCTCTCTTTCCCTCCACCCTCGCCCTTCACTACCCCCACTCATGTCCAGGCTGTTCATGTAGATCTCATTCCATTTCTCTGTCATTGGGCGATCCCTGTGTCTTTCTTGGGGTCCTGGTTTCCAGGTAGCCTACCTGGTGATGTGAGTAGCAGTCCAGTCATCCTTGTTCCACATCTAGTATCCTGCCGGTTGTGGTGGCCAGTTTCAGTTTTTAACCCATAAATATACAACAGTGGCTGATATAACTATTTGCTTTATTCCCTGTGAAAATAAACTTGAAGATATGCTAAAAATAATAGTTTGAACTTATAATTGTGAGTTCATAATTTCATAACTTGATAATTCTTTGTTTCTTTTAAATAATTGCCACAATGTATGCGGACAGAGTACAGACTAAGGTAGCTTTAGGTCATAGTGCAAATACTATTGCAAACTATTTTGTTCCTATAAATTAATTAATTAAGATAGTTTATAAAGCTGCTCTCCTTGTAAGGTAATGCTTATTATTATTCTTATTGTTTTAATAAAAACATTGCCTGTTATCTTGGTATTAGTCTATGTGTATAACAACACACAACCAAGACTTCTTGTCAATGACAGACAACACATTCCGCCTTCATAGTTTCATAGTACAGGTTACCAAATAGACATTAGAAACAAAACATTAATACCATCACACTTGGGCATATTTCTGTTTAAACATGAAACCAGACTTATGCTAATGAGACTTGGACTCTCCTTTCTAATTCAAAGCCGCCTCAGGAAAGCTCAGTCTTTGCCATAATTTTGCTTTTAACTACATGCTTCATTAGTTACACAACCATATATTGTTGTTCACATCTGACTCATAAACTTTTATATTTAAAGTATGATGACATTTCTATTTAATCTAAATAGGCCTTATGACTTTAGACAACTAAAACACATGTTCTGAGGATCAAGTAGTTTTTATGTCTAACTGAAGTGTCTTGATTCATGTCTTAAAATGAAATGAGTCTCTGTGATGGTAAATTTTCATTGTCAAAAGATTGAAATGCTTCATGGATTAGTAACCCAGACCTCTGGGTGCCACTATGAAGATACTAAAAAAAAATTAGTTCCTTAGGACAGGTTTAATGCATAGGTCAATCTCAGAATGGATCCATAATTCAATGGTACCGCTAGGATGGGATTAAAGTTTGGAAGTGAACCTAGTTAAGTGCAGTGGGTCATTAGGGGCATGTCTTTGTTGCTTATATTTTGCCCTGGGTGCCTTTATACTGCTTGTTGTTCCCCATGAAGTAAAGAGACCTATCTTCAATGTACATCCTCAAGATGTTCTGTAGGCTCAGGAACACATGGGCAAGTGAACATGAACCAAACCCTGCCAAACCAGGAGACAAAACAAGGAACTCCTTCCTTTCAGTTATTGTTAGGTATTTGGTCTTTTTTTGTTTGTTTGTTTGTTTGTTTTTCGAGACAGGGTAGACGCCTTTTCCTGGAACTCACTTGGTAGCCCAGGCTGGCCTCGAACTCATAGAGATCTGCCTGGCTCTGCCTCCCAAGTGCTGGGATTAAAGGCATGCGCCACCACTGCCCGGCGGTATTTGGTCTTAATAGTCCCAGAACACTCAGTTCAGCTCCTAATATGCCAGCCACTCAACTCCTTCTTAGGTTGAGGAAAGCACTTTCTAAAACGTGCAGAATTTTACTTAATTCCTAACATAGATAGAATAACTATACTTTCTAACTCTTCCAGGTTTGCCATGGTTGAGACTCTTACAGAAGAATCTAGCCTTTAGCACATGAACCATATGCACCTTAGGATAGCTATGAACGCAGCCCTACAAAAAAATCATAAACTTTCTTAAAACATTATGGTGGTTTTCTGAGTGAATTAACTGTGCAGTTAGTTCTCTAGTATGAACCACATTTGACATTGTCAAAAAGTTGAACACTCCTGTCATATCTTCTAAACATACCAAAATCAAAGCAGAGGAACAAATTAAAAATCTACTCTTCATTAAGTACCAATTTAATATAAAACTACTTATCCCCTTTATATATAGGGTGGAATATTATTGGCTGAGAAAATAAGTGAATTTTGATACTTTAAATAGAAATATTTGTTTTATTTCAAACAAAAGAGAAAATATATACCATGGTATATGATACAGGTATCTAAATTAAATAAAATGGTGACATATCAGCAGCCAATATAATTTTGAGCTTGGGTATATCAAAATTAAATTAATTTGTGCAAATTAGGCAGACAAAATTTTGACAGGGTTGATGTGAGACAAACTCTTAGTATCTTTGGTTCTTTCTCCATTAAAATGCCATCTCTGCTGTTCTAAAGAAACCCAGGCCCTCAGTGAGCTATTAAATCAGACATAGAGTACTACCTAAGGATATGAGATGCTTGTGACATCTTTGTCTTTCCAAGTAATAAGGGAATGATTTTAATTTCTAGGCTCATTAAAATATACTTAGTCATTTAAGATATTCTATTAGGTGATCTACAGCATATGACAGGCTGGAGGAATTTGTCTTGGGAAAATGTGAGGGACTCACTTTTCTTCTTGAGCTAATTTTAAAAATGCTGCCCTGGATAGTTCCTTATTCTCTATAGATTGTCTTCTAATTTCATTTTGTGGGTACAGAAATCCAGTAGAGCAATATATCAGTGTAGATACAAGAATTTAAAGAGATGTATTACAGAGAGACATGAGGCTTCAGTATCCAATTCAACTCACCACTCTATTTAAAACACATGTAATTGCACACACCTAGAATTCAAATGATCCCTGTCCTAACTGTTTCTCTTAGAAATCCCAGCATGCAGCAACTGGATTAAACTTGTTAATTTATCCACAACAAACAAATCACAGCAGAGGATGCTTCACAGCCATGCTTTGTTTGCACTTGACTCATATAACTATCTGCCAATGTACTTAGCTCTAACTTTAATACATAGGAATAAGATACCCATTTCTTACTACACAGACATTTTGCAAAGATCTTGGAGTGGTTGCTGCAGAATTATGTAGAATGGTGGCATTTTCCAGAAGGCTTGTTTAAACTTGGACTTCTATGCCTCGTCTATCACTCCAATATCCAGTCCAAAAAGCTAGAGGAAGGCCCAGGGGATGATGGGTAGACTACATGGGTAGTCTAGGGACCACTCTCAGGGACCACTGGCCCATGTTAAGACACCACTACTTTTTTCCTAGGCTAGTTGTAGACTTCTATCTGCTTGGTCCCTTTGAACCAATGCTCTCCAGAGTACAACAAAAATGATTTGCTTGATTCCCAAGTCAAATGATATCATTCTTCCTTGTAAACCACTCATTTTTGCCATCTTCCTCAGAAAGCAACCTATGTCTCTTCAATGTGTAAAGGACTAAAACATTAATTTCACTTATTAGCTATCTACTTGGAATTTTTCTCCAAATATCCTAGAAAATGCTTCATTAAATCTATATTCAGTCCCTCCTCCATGTGTCTCAGATTACTAGAGATTTCACCTACAGTCACTTTGACATGGTATGTTCTCTCTTCGTGTTCAAGAGCTATCTTATAACACAGAATTTTATTCCCTTTTATGCCTGCAAAGATCTATTTCTAATTGATAGTTTTGCTTACTTCTTGTCCAGTACTCTCCATAAAAATCTAAGTAATTGTAAGAGCCTAGAATTGGCCCAGGTTGCTCCTCACTTGATTTCAGGATGTGGAAATGTAACTCAGAGTTGATATTTATATTTTATTAGATCAATCAGTGAGGAAGTAAGTGAATACAGGCATAAAGGAGTGAACAGTTATGCTTTAGCATAAAAAATGGTGCAAGATATCTACACATAAATAATATTCACATAATACTAGGGCATTAGTTATGCTGTTATAGAGCCTCAACACTGTAGCCCATTTTGTAAATGTACTAGGATGGCAGAGAAGTTGTACAACCATCTTAAATAACACAAACACAGATGGATGCTTACAAGTCCACAATGAGTACTTGGTATTTAAGACTTTCACG
This sequence comes from Peromyscus eremicus, assembly GCF_949786415.1. Lineage (NCBI taxonomy): Eukaryota > Metazoa > Chordata > Mammalia > Rodentia > Cricetidae > Peromyscus > Peromyscus eremicus. The sequence goes on along the minus strand of NC_081418.1, from coordinate 122,071,662 downwards.
TCTTAGGCAATGACTGAAGTAAACTTTTGGAAATATTTTATGCCAATTAAAAGCAATCTTTTGTCTAAATATAAAGCATAGAAGGATAATTAACAGAAATTAATTCTCCATGTACAATCTGGTAAATAAAAAGAATATAGTGTTATATAATGCATATGCATATTATAATATGCATATAATAATCACAGTGTCATAACCACAGATGTTAATATACACTACACTACACACATACATACACACATTTACAAGGTGAAGCTAAGGTAGATGTTACTGTCTCAGGAGAATATAGTTTACAAGACACTATGCTCAACAAAATAATTTACTTTAAACCTGTTCTATGTATTGTTCTAAAATACATCTAAGAGCAAACCTTAAGTAAGATCTGTTCTCATTATTTTGAAGCTCCAAATTAAAAGTCTGATTAGGAATTCTACTTTTTTGACTGATAACATGACAGATGATCAATGACTTCATGACGTTTAAGGACTTACTTTTCTTTTTAATTTTGTGTATCTGTGTGTGCTTGTGTGTGTGCACAAGTGTGTAGATACCTGTAGAGGCCAGAAGAGGGTATCAGATTCCTTTGAGAAGTAGTGGTAGGCAGTTGTAGTGGGAGCCAATCTTGGATTCTCTGAAAGAGTAGTAAGCACTCTTAACTGCTGAGCCATATTTCTAGGCCCTAATTTTGTGATTTGAATATTAAAAAGACAAGTCATGCTATGGGAAAATGAAATTGTGGAATTATAATATCAAAAAATATTTTGTGGAGTGAAAAATGTTTGTGTCAGAAGTTCTGAGTAACTCACTGAGATTGGTACCTCACAAAATCCCCACCGACCTCAAAAATACTGAAGTAACTGGGGATCACATTATTTGAAGGACTTTTTGCATGTGTGCATGGAGATAATTTGAAAGAATTTGTGGAATGTGTTGGAAGGGAAAAGAATAAAAACACTGTCAAACAGCTAATAAATAAGAGTTTAGTATTGTGAAACATCTCTGAACCAATAAGCCCTACTCTTGCAAACTTCAAGTCTTTTCCTCAGTGTTTTCATACATCTCTGATTAAAGCAATTGCAGTCATAATGGCAGACTGACCAGTCATGGTTGGAAGAAGCTTTCCAATCCATTGTTGCATTCAAGAGAAAATATAAATGATGTGAACTATTTGAATCCCACTATCACTTATACAGGTCTCCTCTTTTACTTCTAATTGTCATTGCTACCTCTCAAAAGGTTGAAATAAGGTAGCAGATTTTGCAAGGAATCATTCTTTCAAAGAGCGTGGTGACCTTTATCATCTGTCCTCACAGCACTTGCAGAAGAGCAGACATTATTCTCACTTAACAGCTGACAAAACAGTCACAGAAGGTGAAGCAACTCTCTCAGATGATGTTTCTTTATACTCTTGTTAGCAGTGACCTTACTCTGTGGAATTCTTTGAGGTACAAGCACTTCTTAGGAAAAAGACATGCTTAAATTCTGACTAGCTTCCTTAACAGAAGAGTATGGAGCATTGATTTAGCACAATCAAGCAAGTTATCAACAAAACTATTGCTTATATTATAGATTATGCAACATATGAAAAGAATGTAGCATTTATCTGTATTTAAACTTCTGATTGCCTGGTACTACTGGTGTGTCTTTAAAAAAACTTTAAATAGGATACCACATCTTGAAACCTCTTTCACTCAAAAAGAAAGCAATTACTTTTATTTTAATAACATTCATTAATTCTACTTATCACAGCAAATCAATGGAAGTTATTGTCAGATTCCAAGATGAAGATAATACTAACAGGAAGTAAGCCATATTTCTCTTCTATTTGATCACATAAAACTCATATACTTATTAATTAATTACAGTCTGGCAGTAGCTTATATACTAAATGACTTGTGATTACTCCAGGACACTATTTTCCCTAACCCTTCATAAGGACATCCTATTTACCATTAGAGTCTAGTTTTATATAATACCTTCCTAACTTACACTCGATTCTGAACATGGGTAGGCAAAAAATAATCTAGTGCTTGCCTTGCAAGCATGAGAAACTGAGTTCAATCTCTCAAGACCCACACTGAAAGTAAAAGCCAGGAAGCCATGGAGACAGTTTAGGGGGTAGCATACTTACTGTGCAAGCATGAAGACCTCAGTTTGGATCCCAGAATACTAATTTTTTAAAAAAAGCTGGATTTGGTGGTAGACATCTGTGTGTAATTTCGTGGGGCTGGAAAGAGGACTTACTGGTTAAGAGTAAGAGTGTTTGCTGCTCTTCCTGAGTAGCTACCTTCAGCTGCCCTCATCCACATGAGGAACCTCACAGCAGCATATAACTCCAGCTCTGGAGGATCAAGTGCCCTCTTCTGGAACATCTCCACACATGGCACACCATACCTAAACTTGAGTACACATATGTACATATAAAATAATAAATAAATAAATCTTAAAAAATACAATGAAAAAGAGTTTTTAGTGGCACATTCCTGAGCTGTGGAGTCAAAAGTGGGCAGATCCCTGGGCTTACTAGCTAGTCGGTCTAGCATAATTCAGAAGCTCCAGGCCAATGGGGGACATTGCCACAAAATAAGGCAGGCGGGGGCTGTGAAGATGGCAAAGGGAGTAATGTGTTTGCTCTTTTAAGACCTGGGTTTGGATCCCTATCACCCATGTGAATACCAGGTGGTATGGCAACCTGCCTGTAATCCCAGTGCTCAGTGGGCAGAGGTGGGATTCTGGGGGAAAGTTCACTGGCTGGACTAGCAGAACCACAAGTTCTGCTTCAAATGAGTCTTTGCCTCTATGTACAAGGGGAGATTGATCAAGGAAGACATTGTCAACCTTTATCTTCATATGAACATGCCACACATGTGTACCAACATAGAGGAGTGCATACACACACACACACACACACACACACACACACACACACACACACACACACGAGTATTCCTGAAGTATAAGACCCATATTGTTGTCTGGCCTCTAAATACATGTGCACATACATGCACATGTACACTGTCAATAACATATGAACTGTCACACCAAAAAAACATCAACAGACACACATAATGTACATCATACTGATATATTTAAAAATAGGAAAAATGGGGAAGTACTTTGATTCCATATAATAGGTGCATCATTTCAGTAGAGAAACAACTGAGAGGCCATTACCTTCATTCTTATGACATTTGTCAATTCTACTTATAACAGCAAATCAGTGGAAGTTATTGTCAGATTCAAAGATGAAAATAATACCAACAGGAAGTGAGCCATACTTCTCTTCTACTTGATCACATAAAACTCATGTACTAATTAATTAATTACAGTCTAGAAGTAGCTTATATGCCTTCTTTTTCTGTGAAAAAATGCTAGATAGTAGCTTCATTGCTATTATCATCAAACGCCCCAGTGCTGTCTGTAGCATGCAAAACATTCTAACCATTCTACCTGTTTGTCTGTGCTGCATTCATCCAGTATAGCCTACAAAGACTAAACTGTTTAATGCTTGGTCCTTATCAAAATTTTTACGATACTCTGCTCTTAGTTATTGTGCTACATCACATCAACCATCTCAAGTCTAAAGGCCATGCAGAGTGCTGAGAAATGAATGCTTAAAATCTACCAGGTCAAAGAAATAGTTCTTTTTTCACTTCACTGTGTTATATCTACCTAACTTCCTCTCAACAATTTTCTTCTTTTTAAAGATTTATTGATTTTATTTTATGTGTATGAGTATTTTTCTTTTTTAATTTTATCTAATTAGTTAATTAATTAATTAATTAATTAATTAATTTATTTTACAACCGGATCACAGTTTTCCCTCTCTCCTGTCCTCCCATCCCCTACCCCACTCTCTACTGCTGCTCCACCTCAATCCACTCCTCTGTTTCTGTTTAGAATGGGGCAGGCCTCTCTTGGATATGAACAAAGCATGGCATATCAAGTTTCTGTAGGACTAAGCACTTGCCCTTGCATTAAGACTGGGCGAGGCATTCCAGTATGAGAAATGGGATCCCAAGAGCCAGCCAAAGCATTAGAGACAGCCCCTGCTCCCATAATTAGTAGTCCCGCAAGTAGACCAAGCTATACAACTGTCATGTAAATGTAGAGGGCCTAGATCAGTCCCATGCAGGATCCCTGGTTGTTGGTTCAGATGTTATGAGTTCCTACTAGCCAGGTTAATTGTTTGGCCCAGCCTTTAAAGGCTAGGCTCAACAATTTTCTTGACAGTGGAGTTCACTTGATTATGGCATATCCATGATGTTTACTTGAGTATAGAAAAGAAGAGGTCTTCTATGGGTATTTTCTATTAGATTGTTCTGTTTAAACCAGCATTTTTAAATGCTTTAGAATGTCAATGTGTACCAAAAATGTGTACCAACAATGATGTTCCCAATAATTATTGAATAAGTAAGCAAGCCACATTTGTATTTTTCCCAAGCTAAATCAAATACTTTATATGCCTGAAGTGAATCTTTACAAAATATTAATTTAGTAATTAATTTCCTCACAATTTTACTTAAAAAAGTAGAAGAGATAGCTTTCATTGAGATTTCAAAAAGAAAAGAAAAGAAAAGAAAAGAAAAGAAAAGAAAAGAAAGAAAACAGAAATATTTGGAAGCAATGTAAGAAAAGTGCATCTTCTGCATAAGCCTGTGGTACAGAGGGTTGCTCAAAAGGTTGGTGTTTGACCCAGAATACTCTATTAATGATTCCTTTCAGGACATTCCATGAAAACTATATGGAGGCCCATTGCTTAGAAACAAGTTTGGGCATGTGCAAGAAGATCATCACAAGTATAAGGTCTGCCTAGTGTGCACAGTGAGGCTCTTTTTCACAGAGAACTAAGAAGAGGAAGCACCTTGACCTTGTGGAATTGAAAGAGGCCAGCAAGGAAAGGCAACGAATCTATCTCCAAGGAGAATCCATGTAGACGGAACAAGGAGCTCCATCTGAAGGCAGCTCTTACTCTTGTTTCTGAGATGCTCTATATTCTGCTTGGTAGGGAGTCCTGGGTATTAAATCCCAGAGCCTCTCTTCCCTTTTAGATCTGGAACCATTAATCCAAAGATTCCATGTTCACTGTGAGCTACTACAGAAAAACTCTGACTTGGTGGAGACCCTAAGACCTTCTCTGAAATTTTTTTTATGCATAAGCCTTATGACATAGAACATTTCTATTGAATTTGCCTCTTTATTTCTGAAAGTGAAGTACAAAAGTAGACTGGTACTAATATAAAGAAGAGAAAAAGAAAAAGAAATTTCCACCTCAATCTTTTTCCTGGGACTTAAATGTTTCGTGGAGTGAGAGGTGGTGACAGAATTTTTTTGCAGCTCTAAGCTTTTATTCTTATAGTAACATGTTCAGTTAGCTTTGATCAAAATCTACCATGTACCAAGAGCATAGCAGGATATGCTCATTTGTATGTTCTTACTTGTAAACTTGGCAACCTTATTCCTAGGTAAGATATTCAGTCCACTGCAAAATAAATGGAAGGTAACAGAATCAGGGTGGGATTTACATCAGTATGACTTCAGCTGCCTGTGGGGGTGAGGGGAAGGAAAATGTCTGGAGCTTTGTTTTAAATTCTTCAATTTGTCAATGGTCACTAAAGCACAATCACATACTATGAAAAATGTTATAAGCAGTAAATGGAAACTACTCAAAATACCACTGTGTTATTAGCTCGAACAGAAGTAACTGTCCCTTTGAAAGTCTTATGGAAGTTTTGCATTGTGTGTTCAAGTTTTGAGTGTTTATCCCAATAACAACAACAAACAATCCACAGACTGGCAGAAAACCCATGCTTCACATTATGAGAAAAGTCCCTAAGACCAGCAAAGGTCTTTTAGAGGAGTATTTAACACAGGACAACTCTTAAAGACAAAAGCCCTCTCTGGGGGTTTAAGAGATAGGTGCTTCAGAACACATAATGCTCTACGAGAAGACCAGAGATCTCTTTCCAGCACCCGCATGCCAGCTCACAAACATCTATTAACTCCAGTTTCAGGAGATCCAATGCCCTCTTCTGGCCTCTGAAGGCAACAGAAACACACATGGTGCACAGGCATGAATACAGGCAAAATCCTCACACACATAAAAATATATAAATCTTTTTTTAAAATCTCATTGTGATCTCTCTTTCTTTTTCTTTTTCTTTTTTTGAGACAGGGTTTCTCTGTGTAGTTTTGTGCCTTTCCTGGAACTCCCTTTGACCAGGCTGGCCTCGAATTCAGAGAGATCTGCCTGGCTCTGCTTCCTGAGTGCTGGGATTAAAGGCGTGTGCCACCATCGCCTGGCTCATTGTGATCTCTTATGGGTGCACTCACCATGCTTTACATTATACAGCCTGAAATGAGGTCAATGCCACACCCAGGTTCATGGAGGTCCCTGAGTCAGAGTCTAGGTTTTATGGAGCAGCATTAGGACAATCTCATTAAGTGTGTCCATGTCTAAGCCTGATTTTCCTTGATTAAACTGTTAGAATCACAACAGAACCATCTTAACAGTACTATTTTGTGAACTGAATAAGACAAAGGATACAAAATGTACACATCCAGACTTATAAGAAACACTATGGTCTTAAAATTAATAATAAAATAAAAGTATATTTATTTGTTCCATATTAACAAACATACACACATAAAATGTTATATATCAACATTTATTGCTAATAATTTTCTAGTTGAGGGATGACTATCCAGTGATTTTTTTATTTGAAAGCCCTACATTTATTTTATTTTATTTTATTTTATTTTATTTTATTTTATTTTATTTTATTTTATTTTATTTTATTTTATTTTATTATTTTATTTTGGTTTTTTGAGACATGGTTTCTCTGTGTAGCTTTGCGCCTTTCCTGGGACTCACTTGGTAGTCCAGGCTGGCCTCGAACTCACAGAGATCCGCCTGGCTCTGCCTCCCGAGTGCTGGGATTAAAAGCGTGGGCCGCCGCCGCCACCGCCGCCGCCGCCGCCGCCACCGCCACCGCCGCCACCCGCCACCACCGCCACCACCGCCACCGCCCGGCCTACATTTATCTTAAAATCCAATACATATTCCTTTTATTATCCTTAAAAGTATTTCTTTCCATCCTCCTCAGAGCACTTGGATATTTCTACTCTAAGATAATATATATCATCTGTTTCTCCAGTTTTCATCCATGAGGGTAAATAAATCATGTATGGTTCATCTTCAACTGAACTGGAAGTACTAAGTGTGTCCTAAATAAATTGAGTATGTTCAACACATACTTAACAAAATAAACTCCCAACACATTCCAAACTGGACACTGTAGCCTATATCATCTACAATTCATCATTTGGTATTGTGGCAGAATCTGTCCCACAGCAGATTTCACAGTGATGGAAGAAATAATCCAACATGTTACTCAAATATTTTTATTTGGCAAGCAGTGTTGTAGTTTGATGTTGAATTTTCTAAAATGGAAATCAAATTATTGTTGAACTCTACTTTGAAAATCAGTGATTAGGAAAAAATTATGGATGTTTGTCTTTGAATAAAAAGGAAACTGTCCACATGCTTGTAATGTTAAGGGCCTAAGCTACCTTTCTGAAACAAGGGAATTAATTAGACAGAGATACTCCCAGCTTCAAAAATCACATGGATTTTATGAGCCATTATTCTGAAACTATATTGACATTTGATAATAAACACACATTTTGACAAGATAACAGATGCCACACACAGTTGAATTATTTTGAAATATAAAGAATAAGATATTCATATTTTGAGTGGGTTTAAATATTTTGTCACTCTATAATTTAGAAGAAAATTTCGAAGAAAAACATCCACATAATATGATTGATCTGTAAATATAACTATGATGTGAATAGATGTAGGAAAATAACAAAATGTATAAAATTAAGAGAGTTTTCAGTAGCAAGAGATATTGTAAGAAATGTCTCCTTTTTGCTAAGTCAAATGCCATAGAAGTGATGTCTTGAGGTCTGGAGAAGGGGCTCAGTGGTTTAGAGCACTGGCTGTCCTTGTGCAGGACCTAGGATCAGTTCCTAGTACCCATATGGTTGCTCACAAGCATCAGTAACTCCAGTTCCAGGGAATCAGACACTTTTTTTTTCCTTCTCAGGCACTTGCACTCATGTGGTGCACATGTATATATGCGGGCAAAACAGCCATACACATAAAATAAGAACAAACAAATTTCCTTTAATAGTTTCTTGGGAGTCCTCCCAACAGTCTCTATTTAAAATATGTCCTTTGCTTAGGTCATCTATAAAAATGACAAGACAGCATGCATCTTAAGGAGTGCTCAGTATCATGACTGAAATTTTGACTGCTCTCATGACAGGATGGCTCTGGAAAACAGTGACCACCATACTACATATGTGAAACTCCTATGGTCAAGCAGAGAGAGGCTTTCTCACAGTATCTTTTCACAGATATAAAGAATTGAGAGACATTTTCACAACTTTAGTAACTTGAAGTAAGGACTTTAGATAGGACATACCCAGCAGTTAAATTAACATCCTGATGATAAAGTGCCAAACTAACCATCATAATGATCATAATTTACCCAGGTTATTTGAGGACTCAAGATACTCTGAGAATTCCCCCTGTGAAAAATGCCCTTTCCTACCCTGCTCTGGTGGACAGGTAACAGAGCTTAAGAGGGTGGATTAATATACCTACACTGTCATCACTTGTTTAAGATGCTGTAGGCTGTCAAATACTCATCTCAGTAGAACTGAGCATATTACTGCCATCTGGAGTGATCCAGGACCACCAAGGAGACCAATACTAAGACATAATGTGAATCTATCTATGAAAAGACATATTTCTTCCCTCTTTGCAGTTGCTATGGTAACAATGAAACTGAATTTAACATTTTACTCAAACTATTTTTGGTAGACAGATATTTGAAATTAAGACATACAGAATACATATTGGTCCACTGCCTAGGACTGGTGAAATGAAGTCATGGATCTTGGAGGAAAACTTACAACCACTACTTTACTAAAACAGCATAATCTCTGACTACTTTAAATATTTGTCATTATAGAAATAGAAGGGAGAAATGATGCAATTATATAATAATCTCAAAACTAAAAGAAAAAGTAAAATACAAGACACATAGAAAATATTACTATATTCATGGTAATGTTACTACTGTCTTGATAGATTCAAATGAGACTCATTTCCATACTATTTCAATACTAACTTGTCAATCAGCTTATTGCAGATGCCCAATTTACTAACAGACTGATATGAAAAATACCTAATACAATAACTTTATAACTTTCAACATTGTGAATTTGGTGTGACTACTAGTTAGAAACTCTTTTATGTACCACACTTACTGCAAGGAACTTAGCCTTAATAAATGATTTTATATTCTTGTTCTTTAAGATATTTCTTTTTTTCTTTTCTTTTCTTTTTTTTTTTCTTTTTCGAGACAGGGTTTCTCTGTGCAGCTTTGTGCCATTCCTGGAACTCACTTTGGAGACCAGGCTGGCCTCGAACTCACACAGATCCACCTGCCTCTGCCTCCAGAGTGCTGGTATTAAAGGTATGCGCTACCACCGCCTGGCCGATACTTCTTTCTATAAGTGTTGGTAAGAGCAGATGTTAATCTATTCTGTAGGTATCTGTACACAAATATTCTGAGAATGTTTAGCAAAAGGCCCAAGTGGTTTTTTGAGTGCTAGAATGGTATTTCAGTCTGCTCTGTGTTTCTAAACAAAACAATGATGCAGAACACTTCTGTAAAGGAAGACAAATGTATTTGGGTTTACAGTTTTAGAGGTTGAAAGCAGGCATCCCTATGTTTTTGGCTTTGATAAGGTCACTTGGATGTCATAACATGGCAAAGGGGTCTTATAGTAGAAGAATAATCAAGAATAAGAAGTGTATATTTAGAAGAGAAGTAAACCAAAATGCCCCAGGATCACTTTTTGGTTATATGTAGCTGTCATGGGAATTAGTCTACTCTGTGAGACCTAATACACTTAAGAAGATCAGCCTTAATCCTTGATAGTTACCCATTTTCCTCGAATTACCAGGATGTCTATCCTCTTGGTTTCTCTGAGATATATTGGATGAAGAATTGTCTTAGGCCACAAATTAAATCTAGGCTATCTAACCAGTGAATTGTAAGTTATAAAAGCATACGTATATATTTATTTTGTATGAAACCATGACATGGTGACATATTCTGTGCCCCCTTTGATACAAAAATAGACTTTGAGCACAGAGACTAACATAACAACCACATCAAAAAGCTACAGGAATTTTTCCTTTATAGTAATGGGAACAGTCCTGTCTCAACATAAGCAGCTCATCCCTGAGGCTAGAGGATGCTTTGATAGGAATGTCAAAAGTTATTCTAACAGTGATAGATATAAGCTAATTATTTCATCCCTTTTAACTCTTTCAAGCCTGTTGGATGATGGAAATATTCTACTCCAAAGTAAAATGTAGTTACAAGAAAATCCATGCACAAACAAATTTGAAGCAAACAGGATGCAGAACTGTCCTGAGTCAGGCCTGCCAACCCATTCCTGTTTACATCACAAAGAGGCCCAGGTTTCTTAGAAAGTATGGAGTGACTCCTTCACTTTCATGGGCAATGAACATTCTGTCTTACCAAGAAATCTAAAATATGAAAACTTCTGAAGTCTTGGAAAGTAAGAGAAAAGAGATCTTTTTGAGTCAAGCTGAGCCAGTTGTCCACTGGTGAGCTAGCGGCTACAGGAGGATTCTTTCTGTGTGGGTCTCTGACTCTCTCTATATTGTATATGTATGTGTATATGCATATGGTATATGGGAATAATGTTCCAGTTCTACACTTGCTCTGTCCCCCCCCCCACTCCACTGCTCTAACCTGTGTTTCCATAAAATTAGACAAACAAAGAAACAGAAATCATGAGCAACTGACTTCAGGTAGAAATTCTTGTAGGGACAAATGAAGGAACAGAAACAGGGAAAGAAATCAGCTTGGCATTCAGTAATATCCCTAGGGTGACTTTTCTAAACCAATCCCTTGTCATTTAGCTGACGATTTCCATCAAACTAAAGGCAATGATCCTCCATGAGAAACAATGTGTCATGTTGTCCCCTTGGTAGAGCATCTGTTGCCACTGCTACATTTCTCTCCAGCAAGTGCCATCCAATCAAATTAAATTTACTATCAGCATATTATTTCAATGCTTAATTTTTATTTGGATCTAATGCAAACCATCCCATGAGGTGAAGGTATTAAGCATATGCAAGATGGGCTTTGATACTCTTTCAGGTAGATTATTTTCCATTTTCATCACCTACCTGGGGAAATTCTAAACAACATGGAGTATAGAAGCTCTTTTTGTGATAATTTTACAAGACATGTACTGACCACCTGTTCATTCTAGATCTGGTATTAGGCTTTCAGGATGTGTTTGTAAAGGAGGAGTCAAAGATTTACTCTCCTCTTCCATCTTCCATATATTTCTATAGGCAAACACTTGGCTCATCTGCCCTAGGAAAATGCTGCGGTAAACATGTACTATTTTATTCTCAGTGCTGCTTTTTCTTTCTCTTTGGGAGGTGAATCATTTGATTAGTGCCAATGGAAAGCATATGTGGAAAATATTAAACTAAGTTACCAGTAAATGAAATTTCATATCTTAGAACCAGACATGCCGCCTGCTGTTGGTTCCAAACCATGTCAACGTCACGGATCAACAAAAGACTTAACTGAAGAGTTCGCCCTCGTCTGTTACCTCTTGGCAATGATGCTAATTATTCTACTATCATCCATACTGACAGACAATTAGATCACTGACCACCTCTGGCTACCAGATGTACACATATGATATAAGCATGATCAATAAGAACTTTCTATAAAACTTTCAGAAGACCCCTGGAGAAAATCAATGTATTTACTAAAATGGACATAGAGGAACTTTGAGTTTCTCATTTCTCTTCTCCATGCTTTGTTCTCAACTTGCTCTGTACAAAATGACGTGCTCCCTCCACCCTGTGGAGTGCACCAGCTGCTAGCTTTTATAGACAGCCAGATTTGAACTATGGGAGTGTGGTGATAAATTTCAAGTGTCAAATCAATTAGATTAATAAATATCTAGGGAGACATTGAGGTCTATAGTTGAGGACTTATACAGAGAGGATTAATTAAGAGGGTAAGATCCACTCTGAATGTGAGCAGTAAACATCCTATGGGCAGGGGTCCTGGACTATGTATAAAGAACAAAAGAGGGTTGAGTGAGCACCAGCATTTCCTTCTCTCTATTTCCTGTCCTGCCATAATGTGAGCAAGCTCCTGTGGCCAGAGCTGTGAGTCATACATGCTTCCATGTATTTCCCAATGATGGACTGACTGTATTCCCATAAGTCATGAGCCAAATTAACATTTCCTCCATTAAGTTGCCTTAGCTTGTTACTTTCATCACAGGAGAGAGAAAAGCTACTAGTAAAAGGAAGCCATAGAAGACCAGAACAAAAAGAAGGAAGAGGAGTAGGAGGCATGCCAGGGACAAGAAGAGAGAGGAGGAGGAGGAGGAGGAGGAGGAGGAGGAGGAGGAGGAGGAGGAGGAGGAGGAGGAGGAAAGTGGAAAATTTATTTCTTCCTTCTCCCTTACCTGGAATGCAGAGGTTGCTTTCATTCCGACAGCTGTAACTCCAGTTCACCAGTCTGCTCTTATAATGGAAAGGACTCATTCACTGGTCCTTGTAACTAACCATTCCACTTCATTCTAGACCTTGGGACTTCTAAGAATTGCCCTTCTATTAGCATGGACTCCTTTCCCTCTGTCCCTCGTTATTTATCAAACTGCCTGAAACTTACAAATACTTTTGATATTAAATGCTCTACCCATAAACTCTCACCAACATGACTGCCCAAACATGAGCTGGGTAAGGATGGCACCAATGAACCTGTCAAACTGGGTGGAGGAAGGCACACAGGGCCCCGACTCTGCACAAAGAGCTATTGGCAACTGAGGACACTAGAAATGGAAGAGGTGGTCTCCTTCCCCAGGGAAGAACACAACAATTGGTTGTCTAGTGCCAAATGTTCAACTCTGAAAATGTGTATAGGTAGCATTATATGGACAGAACAGGTTATATTTAGGAGTGTATGTATATATACATATACATCATTTTCAAAATATTCATCACATACACATATACATATATATGTAATAATTAGTGAAAAAAGAGGCCATAAAGTTGAAGAAGAGTAAGGAAGTTTATATGGGAGAGTTAGGAGGGGAGAATGGGAAAGAAGAAATGGAATTAAATTATAATCTTAAAATTTGTTTTACATTTTAAATAGATTCATAATCTTTTTTTTTTCTGAAAATGCCATTGCTTTCTACCAGGTATTTCAGGCTGATGTAGATTACAACACCATGAGAACAAGCTTTAGTCTGATAACGACCAGTTGTGAACCTTGTAGAGAAACTATACATTTAATTTAAAGCTCATTGATGAAAATAGAGCTAAATGATAAAGAAAAAGATTGTCACCTAAAAACAATTTTCAGTTGTGGCTACAGCAATGCCTGGAGTCAGTGAAACCCCTGGGCCTGCTAGGTGTATGATTTAATATATTTTCATTTTCTCTAAGGTAGCTTAGATTGGGTTTTTGACATTTGAAACTGAAGAGAGAGGTCTAGCAGCTGTAATGAAATATATGCAGTGCTGAGAACTACAAATTCTGCAACATCAATAAAAATAATAAGGTTTATGAGAAAAATAGGATTGAGGGCAAAACATCTAAAATCTGGACAACTGCTACTCTTTGTCTCACTCACTAGAGAAAGCAATCTTAATATTGCTTTGGCTGAACAGAAAAGATGTATTTCCAACATAAATAAGCCACAGTAGGTAATGTTGCACAGAGCATGGCCAAGACAATGTTTATGATCAAAACTGGTTCTTAGAGAAGGTAATAGGTGATCTGCAGTGTGAATATGTAGGACAGTAGAAAAACAAAAACCTGCTAGCATCCTCTGTGAAGTAAGTATTCTTTGCCTTTAACTATTACTTGATGGCATAGGACCTTAATGGGCTGAGAAAAAAAAAAAGCATGAATGAATGTGACTCCCACTCTGTGCTGACATCATTGCTTTATTTACAAGTAATTCTCACAGAGAAAGCATGTGTTCTACCAGGATAGACTGCACTCCTATACAGCTATTTTTTAAACCTCTGCTTAGCTGTTCTACTGGGGACACAGAAGGTGGCACATGCTACATTTATTTTATCCAGTAGTTACCCCTAAGTGCTTTAAAAAAATGTTCATGTGTTTTCAAACTCCTTACAAATGCTTTGTCTGAGGTGGTTAGTTGTAGACACTCCTTGCTTCAGCATCACAGATGTAGCCACTTTATATACCACAAATAATGTGAAATGAATACCTATTTTTTGTAATAACTACATCTTAGGACAGCAATTGTGCTGAATAGTTGGCTGGGGTATAGGCTGAATATGGTTTTATTAGAAGATAATACACACAGAACCTATTTATATATTTAATATTATATTGCAGCTCAATACAGAAGGTACTTTGAGATAATCCAGTACTGCAAGTTGAGAGATAGCAGGATACAACTGGGCTTCTTGATCTTTATTGACTTTTCTGTCACATCAGGCACAAAACGTGGTTGTGTTCCAGTGATATTTACTATCATTCATGTCCTTACAACTATAGTTTAGCCAGCAGACTTCAGACATTAGTGATATATGATCTTCTCAGTTCTAACCCTGGTGGTCCTCCTTCTGGTCTTTCACCTTCCAATAGCTGTCTGCTACCATTCAGAGTCATGCCTTACAGATAGTGGATCCTCTAACAGCTTGATTTCCTGAATGAATGTGTGGAATAGAGGCTGCCACTCTGCATGTCTACAATGCTTTGTTCTATGTGAATTATAATTAATTTTCCACTCTTTTAAGCCAGAGATTGCTAGAATTATCTATTATGGAAGCTTGTGCTGCCTTAACAAATATGGAATCCTTGCCATCGACTCTGAAAAAGTACAATCTAGATGGGGGCAGGGATCAGTTCCATTTGTCCTTGCACGGCTACCTTCCTATTATTCAGCAGTCAAGTGGAACAGGGAGTGATGTGGGGTATGCCTGAACAGGGAATTCCTCCTACATGCCATCAACCTTTATTTCTGTGTATGTGCTTCAGAGAAGATCCTTTTTTGTTCCTAATGACCCACCCAACTTATTTCAAATAAAGAGAGGATTATAAGGTAAATAGGTTTTTATTGAATTCAGGCTCAAGATCATGAGCCTTGTACAAAGAAATTAGGTCCTGTCAGCAACTGAGAAATCTAGTGTATCTTGAATGGCTTTTTTTCCTGCTTCAGCTGTTTCCTCATATCTTCTGTCCTGTCTCTAATCAACCAGATTCATCTGCTCACTCACCTTTCAGTCTCATGTTGCAACATGGCCTCAAATCCAACAAGAACAATCACTATCATGGAACAGCATTTTTTGAGTTCAAGTTCTAGACATGTCAGGATGAATGAATGTGGATGGGTCTAACAAAATTAAGGTAATCTCTGATTCAGTGGAACTTCATATACCACCTTAATTGTGTTTAGTGCCCTAGAATTAGTGATGAGTTCTCCTTTAGATGAGTTACTCTTGGCTTAAGACAGCTTGCTCACATGATCCACATCCATGTATTAGAGATTATCTGCAGCAGAAGCATCTAAGAATATATTAGTACCAGGAATTATAAACCTTCATTAAAGGTTGTTGTGTAGGGTAGTCCAGCTGACTCCCAAAACGATATAGGCTAGTGCTGCTGTCTTTGGTTGCCTGTTCCAGGATGAATGTAAGTTCTTATTGCTGACACACTGCACACTTTAGACATGGAACACAGAAGATTCAAGTTGGATCTAACCAGAAAGCCCCCTTCCTGTGACATAGGTTTTATAGTGCCAGAAAATACTATGAAAGCTGACAATAGAGAGAAGTAATCAATAGTTCTATCCAGTTTGATGCTTATTAACCATAACAATGACAAACTTAGCAAGATATCTGTAATGGTGCAATTGTGGCAATCACATTTTGGTGGTAAAATCTGTCTATTTGGATATGAGACCTACTAAATAGGAGGGGAATTATTCCTGGTACTAGAAACCTAGACAACCACCTTGGGTAGAGAGGACATGACTGTAGGAAGAGAACCTACTACCGACCTTTTACTAGACCAACATAATTTCTAAATGCATTCGAAACTTTATCCTGATACTTATAGATAAATGTATATCTCATACTTCACCAAAGAATCTCCTCTTTATAGGAAATGGAGATCATTACAGAAAACCAACACCAAAGTATCATCACTATTTATTTCAATTAGGAGATTTAGTGCAATGTTCTGGTAACATAGTTCCTCTTTTAGAATTATTTTACTGTGAAGAAATATAGCTAGAAAATGCTTTGTGAAATTCAATCTCTTACTCATTATCAATATCCCAAATCACTACAATGTTGAAGTTTTATGACAACTGTCTACTAATAACATTTATGTTGTTGCTTCCTTTTTGCATAGATCAATCTTTAATAGCTTATGTATGAGAAGAGAGAGAAGATAATAGTCAACATTAACTCTGAAGTGCTGATTGTCACTACCAGATTAACCATTTGATATTATTTTTTGGATGATATTTTGTCAAAGTCCTGGGTCCACAAATAAAATTAAAGACATTTAATAACAGGGACCGTGTTTCCTTTCTTACATTTCTTATCTTTGCTTAATATTGTATATACAGCTGGTGTTATAGTTCTACATTGATTCTAATCTCTCTTAGAATGAAACTCATCCTGTAGATTAGTTTTCTGTTTCTTTATTTGCAGAAGGGTTCAACCAAGTTCAATCATCAACAACATTTTTTTTAATGGCAAAGATGTCTCCTTAACGTCCCTGTAACACATACAAGTTATTTAAACTCCATGATCCACCTTGCTTTGAAAGTCCATCATAAAGTAAACTTTGCTAGCTAATCACTAGATGGTTGAACTTGTATATGTAGAATGTTTGATATGTTCTCGAATATTAATTCTTGCTCATCTTTTAAGATACCCAGACAGTATGTCAGTACAGGTGTATCAGTATCTTCAGTTCACATCCCATCAAACCATCATAAACTGAAAGTGCAAGTTGCAGAAAGTATATAATATCCCTAAATCACAGACATCATAGCTAAAGAAGACAAAAACTAAAGAGAAACAGTTCCTTATCCGAATGGTCAAGAGGCCAGCTGAAAGGAGGGATTCAGTGCTTCTTGCTATCATTGCTAGAGAGTATCTTACAGCATATTGACAAACCAATGGGGGGAAAATCAAAATTCAACAATAAGTGTCAGGTGTACAGGTCAGTGATATTGAGCATGGCTAACACACACATGATTCTGAATTCAATCCTGAGCATATGCACACACACACACATACACACACACACACACACACACACACATACACACACACACACACAGGCATGCAGACACACAAATTAAACTGAACGAATGGTTTCTACAGAATTAATATCACTTCTGCACATTTGTAAAATTAAAACTGTGTAAGTTGAATCATCATATACTGTCAGGTGTTTTGCATTATTCATTAATTTTATGTTTTAACATTTTTTGATGATTATTTAAATTAAGGAAGGTGAAGGTATCAATATTTTCTTCATCTCTATTACACCTTTCAGGTCTTAATTGTGAGGTACAATGGTGTGTTGAAGAAAATCACAACTACATGCAGACTTAAAGACCAGCTTGTCCTGGAGAAACAGGTAATCCTGTTTTATTTTTTAGCATGTGAGAGCAGTGACTATATATGACTTCACATTTCCTATAAAGACTCAATCAAATCTGAAATTTGTGCATCTTGTGACATAATAAAGTCTCAAACAATGCTGTATACCATTTTCATTGTTATGAGTCATGGTATCATTAGTTATTAATATTAATATATAATAATATTAAAATTGTTATTAGTCACATTTATAACAATCTGTTACTATGTAATTATCTGAGAACCAGAAAACCAATATAATAGGAATGCCTGTATATTATGCTAAACTTTCATGCAGCACCTTGCTGGTACTTATCTTCCCTTCCCAAATCCAAACATGTAGGGTGTTTTTCAGGAGTTTGACCACCTGTCACTCTTAACACATTTATTAAAGAACATCATAAAATGCCTGTACTAACATGACAGCGAGTTCTAAATAAAATTAAAATGGCATTAAATTGCATGCAGTTGGGGAGAAGCTTATGGATTCAAGGGCGATGTGTCATATAAATCAGTCACCCGGTATTGCAATAGGCACTATCAAAGGGATTGAGGAATCTCCTGTGAAGTGGAAAAATTGCTTGAGATATGAACAGTGATAGATTATATAAATACTGGCATATGCTTCCAAAGCAATGCCTTTATCTTTTCCTATTTTTAAAATGTTCATGGTTACTTCAAAATTAGCCTATTCATTTATAGGCACAGGAACATATCCACATGGTAAAAGAAATAAGCTTATTATTTTTATTAGATATGGTTAATCCAAAAGTGATTTAGGTCATCCTATCAAATGAACTCCCAAACTAGAGATTAATGTATCATAATTTTACTTATTTTTGTACTAGTTCATTACAGGAGTTTCTGCTTCATGCATAGCTCTCCAAATAATCCCTTCTACTGTGTAGAGGGGACACCCAAGGACACAGATTTCTACTCAATGAAGGGAGAAAGAAGGACATGGACAATTAGAAAAGAAACATCTTTGTTATCATCTTAGTCCAGCAATGGCAGCCATCCTGCTTCTAAAAAGTTAGCGAACACCAGTTAAATTATCCTACTACAGAATAATGCAGTCATACAGCAACAGCAAACACTAGTTAAATAATCCTACTACAGAATAATCCAGTCACACAGCACTAGCAAACACTAGTTAAATAATCCTACTACAGAATAATGCAGTCACACAGCACCAGCAAACACCAGTTAAATTATCCTACTACAGAATAATGCAGTCATACAGCACCAGCAAGCCATATCCAATGTTTTGCTCCAAAGCAAAGGGAGCTTGAGGCATGGTAGATGTTGGGCTCTTTGTATCAAATTTGTGGATAAAATGAAGGAGACACTTGGAAAGTGAGAACAAAAGCCTTGATATATAAAAATATGAAAAGACAAAAAGAAAATTTCAAAAGTAAGATACCCAAGAGGAAATATCTGCTTAGAGTTTCACCTCCTCTCCAACATTTCCTTATCATTGACAGAACATATTGGGGGTTGGGGGAGTAACTGGACTAGAAAATGAGCACATTTTTTTTTCTAATAATGGTGTCTTAACTCATCCAGCCTGCAATAATACATTAACAAAGATTGGGTAGTTTATAAACAACAGAAATACATCTGCCCTAGCTCTGGAAATGAAGATATCCAAGATCATATTACTGGCAGATCTGGGGCCTGGTAAAGGCAAATTTCCAGTTTCATAGAAGCCACCTTTTTGCTGAGTTCTCACAAGGTAGAAGGCTTTAACTTGGTGCTGGGAGTGTAGGTCATCAGTAAAGCATTTGTTTTACGTACAGGAGACCCAGGGTTTGACACCCAGTACCATATATAGAAAGAAAAAAAAACCAAAGAATTCTTTGATCTGTTTCAAAAGAATCTAAGTATTGTTCCTAAGGGCACCATCCTCATGTCTACTGTATTTCCCAAAGGCTTCCCCTCCAATATCTTTATTACCTTGGAGATTAGGTTAGGATTTTAATGCATGAATTTGGGGAGAGACCATAAGCAGGTAGATCATAGTAGATAGAAAAGAAACTGTATGGAGCATATTTTAGTTACTGCTTATAATATGCAGCATCTTCTGTAGAAGATTTAGCACTTGCCATGATCAACAAAGCACACATGAATGAGTAAAGCTTTTAGACCTCTCAGATATCATTTCTCTTACTTCACACTGAAGAGAGTGAGTTTATATGCAGCTAGAGGTTCTAGTGTACCCTTGAGCTGAAACTCAGCTCCCTACTAGATGTGACTTAATCCAAGACTAGCACTATGGATCTATTTGTCAAAGGCCAGTGATTCTCTCAGTCAGCTATTGAAGGGAGTATTTCTGTTCATAGGCATACCACATGTATTCTAGTTTGCTTTTAGTGTGTGTGTGTGTGTGTGTGTGTGTGTGTGTGTGTGTGTGTGTGTGCAAGTGTTCATTTGTGCTTATGTGTATATGTATATATATATATGCTTGTGAGCATATGTGTGTGTATTTATGTGTGCATGTGTGTACGTGTATATGTGTGTATGTAAGTGTGTGTGTATACCTCACATGTGCAGAGGCCCTCAGAGACCAGAAGAAGTATGGGATCTCCTTGCAGCTTGAACTATAGGCCTCTATGAGATGCCCAATATATATGTTGGGAACTGTTATTAGGTTCTCTACAAGAACAAGTGCTCCCAAGCACCATGCTGAATCTCCTACCCTGATAAATATTCCAGTTCTTGACTTCAATGTCCAAGATAGGAGATAGTTGGCCTGGAGAGGTGATTGTTCAACAACATAGTCCTGTACTCAGAAGACTGCTCAATGAAAAAGGGCTTCTTCTCATGTAGCATGTTGGAATCTTATGACTACGTGCTAACTGACATTATAATAAACCTGAAGAATAAATCATGAAAAACAATAATCTTCCCAAGTTTCAGGAGGTAGGAGGTAGTTAAATCCATGAAACAAAGTCCTAAAAATAAGCTAAAACATCACTCAAAGACAATATATTTGCATTTGGTCTAAACATAGGTGGAATGATGATGATGATGATGATGATGATGATGATGATGATGGTGATGATAGATAGATAGATAGATGTGAGAGATAGATATAGATAGGTGATAGAATATATAGATAGATAAATAAATGTGAGATATAGGTATAGACATGTGATAGTAGATAGATAGATGATAGATAGATAGATAGATAGATAGATAGATAGATAGATAGATAGGATAGATAAAGAGATGTGAGGGATAGATACAGATAGGTGATAAAGGATAGGCAGACAGAAAGATAGATAGATGATAGATAGATAGATAGATAGATAGATAGATAGATAATACAAAATATAACTTCTTTTGAAAAATATCAAAATAGCTCATCCAAAGCACAAAGAATTATTCAAAAGAAAACTATCAAAAGTGAATTGAAATGCAGAGCTCTTACCTCCTTTGGTCTAAAATTAGGATAGAGATTTACAAAAACAAAAGGTCTCTTTTCCCTGCTCTGAATTACCTTTACAATGCTTATTCACCAGTTCAAAGCTGGAAACCTTACAGGGATTTGTGAGCAGACTTCCCTCCAATAAATTTGCCTTCACACTGTTTTCTAATCTCTGAAGCCATGGATTCCTTTTCTCCTGTTCTGTAATGTGGTGATATTTTATTTGTGCTTTAATAAATAAAGCTTGCCTGGAGATCAGAGGAAATAGCAAGCCATTTTAAGTAAACAAAAAAGTTGGGCAATGGAAGCACACACCCTTAATCCTATCACTTGGCAGGCAGAATCTCTGTGTGTTCAATACCACACTGGAAACAGAGCCAGGTGTGGTGGCATACTCCTTAATTCTGACACTAGTTAACCATGGAGGTCTGTAGGTCTGTATAGACAGACTGTAATTGACAGAGCTATGTAGGAAAAGGAAGTTATGTAGCTGGACAGAGAGCAAATCAGATGGCAGAACAGCAAGGTATATAAAGCCTGAGTAAACAGGAAGTAACTTGCATTTGAAGCTGCAGAGTTAGTGAGGTAAGGTTGGCTGGTGGCTTTCCCTATTTCCCTGATATCTCTAAGGCTTTCACCCCTATATTTGGTTCCTTTTTTTATTAATAAGACCATTTAGAAATTTATCTACACTGTCATTTCTTTACAACTTCTTTATTATAACAAAATATTTAAATCAAGACCCCGAAATCAGCTCCTTGAGTTGCTTTTCTCCCATATGATGTTCAGCACATGGGCTGATAGACCTGCCTGTTAGAAATTTGTCTCAGCAACATGCTCATGCTAGCTAAGGAAATTTGTGTTTTTCTTTCCTTCAATAATTAAACACTTATTTGGCATCATAATGGGAATAAAACAGTGTTTTGGAATATTATTTTAAGGCGTGTTACTTTTGTTTATGTTGCATTTGTATTAACTCTGTGAAGCTGTGTTACTGTGCCTGTCTAAAACACCTAA
This sequence comes from Peromyscus eremicus, assembly GCF_949786415.1. Taxonomy (NCBI): domain Eukaryota; kingdom Metazoa; phylum Chordata; class Mammalia; order Rodentia; family Cricetidae; genus Peromyscus; species Peromyscus eremicus. The sequence goes on along the minus strand of NC_081418.1, from coordinate 122,049,413 downwards.
TGTCTAATGAAGACCTGAATGGCAAATAGCAAGGCAGGAGAAAGGATAGGTGGGGCTAGCAGGCAGAGAGAATATACAGAAGGAGAAATCTGGGAGAAAAGAAAGAAGGAGCAAGAAAAGGAGGAGAACATCAGGGGCCAGCCACCCAGCTATGTAGCAAGCCATGGAGTAAGAGTAAGATTTACAGAAGTAAGAGAATGGGAAAAGCCCAGAAGCAAAAGGTAGACAGGCTAATTTAAAGTTAAGAAAAGCTAGCAAAAAAAGCAAAGCTAATGCTAGGCACTCCTAATAAATAATAAACCTCCATATGTGATTCATTTGGGAGCTGGGTGGCAGGCCCCCCAAAAGAGCAAAAACAAACAGCAACAAAAGAGATCAGATTTACAGTAAAATAATAGGAAAATTAATTCAGTGAATCTTGCAATTATACTCCCTTATGGACTGAAGGCAAGTTATAGAACATGGTTTAGTGAAAAGGATCCTGAACATAACCTAAGAATTCAACTGAAACAAAAATTCAGAGTTTATAATTCATGGAGGCCAAGATTCACAGAATTATGAGTGAGAAGAGAGAGGTCACTCACTGCAAGGAAAGAAGAATGGAGGGACAGATACACAAACAGACAGACAGACAGACAGACACACACACACACATACACACAGAGAGAGAGAGAGAGAGAGAGAGAGAGAGAGAGAGAGAGAGAGAGAGAGAGAGAGAGAGAGAGAGAAGATTAAAAAGAAATTAACTTGAAGCTTTGACCTAGCCATGATCTAAAAATATGTGTGAGAAAACTAGCAACTAGTGGGAAGTGCCATAAGATATAAGAAGATGGGGGATGTTGAAAGCTCACAGCAGAACTGAGGATGCTTTGTGTCCTTGATGCCCAGAGTGTGGGAAAGCACCATCAGACATGTACTGCCTCAGCAGGAAAGTCTAATCAGGCCTGGACTAATGGCTACACAAGATATGACCTGACATGCAAATGTCAATACCAAAACATAATATTACAGTTAACACAAGGAATATAGTAAATCTACTCACCAACAATGTAAACTACAAACCATGCAATCATAACACGTTCAATATTCAGAAGAGTAGCAAAGAGAAACAATCAAGTTACATAATCCATAATTAGGAAATAAATTAGGCAGAAAAATCAGTTCTAGAAATGATGGTTCTGGACTTTACAAATATTCTCCATATATTCAAGAAGGCAGAGTGTAGGTACAGATAAAAGAAATTTTAAAATATATAAAATCAAATGGAATTTGTACAGTAAAACTATAAGTAGGATGAAAAGATATGTGATAGAATTAAAAGCTGTTTGAAAATTAATGAAAATGAGTAGATAGTAATATAAACTATTCAAAACAAAGTTTACTTAAGTCATGAGATGTTCCATTTTGATTGCCAGCTCTCCTGGATTTGGAATGTCCTAGGAGGTATGCCTCTGAGCATGTCTGTATAGCTATTTCCAGACAGGTTTAGTAGAAAAAGGAATCAGCACCCTGAATGTGGGTAACATCATCCCATGTGCTGGGGTACGGGGCTCAATAAAAAGGAAAAACAGCTACTTCAGGAAAACCAACTTGCCATCAGAATTTTTCTTGAGTTCTTTTTGACTGTTGACAAAATGTGAAACCACAAATGGTACTGAAACAATCAAGTATCATCAGAAAAGAAAATTAGCAGGCATGATGGCACATACCTTCAATCTCACCCCTCAGGAGCCAGAGGCAGACAATCTCTGTGAATTCAAGGTCAGTCCTTTCTACATAGTGAGACCCTGTCTCAAAGCAAAGTAAACCAAACCATACCAAACCTTTGAATTCCTTTCTCAAAGATCAAGGTGGACAGTATCTGAGGAACAATACTAGAGGTTGACCTCTCACCTCCACAGGCATGTGTAGACACATGGGTACTTACTCACACAAAAATACACAAGAAATATTTGTATCTGGAACATTCTTAAAGGGAAAAATGAACAAAGGATTACATGGTAGTATTTTAGTACTAGCATGAAGCTCAGTACTGGGTAGCATGGATAAATCTTTTTCATCAGAAATTGCTTCTAATAAGAATGATACACTTGAATTAAACATTAAGACCATCATATCATGTTCAAAGAAGAATAACCACTCATACATAAGCATATTTGGTTGAAGTATCAAGTATTCCTTCTCTGTCATTTGGAAAGATTTGAAATTTGACACCTGGGATAAAATACAAGGTGAAAATCAGTAGCCATAAGGTGACTTTCCCTAATATAATTTATTTTTTATGTTAAGATTCCAATTTTCGTTGCAGTGAAATTTACAAAAGAAAACACTACCTCTGTGAAGATGGATACAACTATCACCTCATAAAATAATTCATATGAATGCATTTCACAGCTAACTGAGTTAACTAAACTGGTTTTATGTTGCTTCTAAATTATTAAATAAAATTACCCATTGGTGTAGACTTATATGTTACTCCAGCAGATCAACCTCTCTTTTTAACTTTTCTTTTAATTTGTGATATTATAATTTAATTATAACATTTGCCTCTTCCCTTTCCTCCCTCCAAACACTTGCATAAACCCGTCTCTGATCTCCTTCAAACTCATAGCCTCTTTCATCATTATTACATTGCATATATGTATTTGTTTATAGTCTCCTAAATATAACCTGTTCAGTCCATCTAATACTACCTGTATGTATGTTTTCAAGTTGACTGTTCGGCACTGGATGCATGGTTGGTGTGTTCTTTCCCAAGGAAGACCACCTCTCTGGCTCTGAGCTTTCTTCACTTGCCTATAGTTCTTTCTATAGGGTTAAGGATTTATGAGTTTTTCACCATCTAGTTTGGCATATTCATTGTTATCATAGTTTTTTTGGATTTTTTAATTTTTTTGTGCATATGTGTGTTTGTCTGCATGCAGATATGTGTACCATATGCAAATCTAGTGCCCACAGAGATAGGAAGGTGTCAGATTCCATGGAATTAGAGTTATTAGTGGGAGTGAGCCATATGGTTAATGGGAACCAAACCCAAGTCCTCTACAAGAGCAGTCAGTGTTCTTAACCGTTGAGCCATCTCTCTCCAGCCCCAAGGTCAGCCACTCTTATTGTTTTTATTGTTTAATAAGAGCCTTCTAAAAACTATTGCTATGGTTGAAATCAGTAAGAACTACAACAAAAATGTAAAAACATGGAAGGCAAAAGACATTTTAAACTGTTGACTTCATTAGATCTCTAAAAATTGAAATCAAAATGTTTTACATTCACAGACTTTGAGGTAGGGAGAAGGAAGAAGTATCCTGGTTACCTAGGTCCTGCAGACAGTTGGTAGTTATATGACATAGGTTCAACTTTTACTAAATATGTTTTTACCAACTGTTTCCATTAAATAGAAAAAAATTGTCAAGACCCAAAGACTGATAGGTACTCTACCCTAGAGTCTCTTCAGACTGAAGATATGCTGTCCAAGAAAGAGACAGAAAAACAAAGGGGCATGGAGACTGACATTCTTCCTCACAATAATGTGTCCAACATCCCATTAGGAATGATATTGCACATGAATTTGAGTGAGACATTCTAATCTTTCTTCTTTGGTCTTGTGTGACTTTCCCCATGGAGATGAGTGGTATCTTCTCACTCCAGATAGTGCACTAAGGACAGACCAAAGAGGTTATTTACTCCACCTATATCCAGCTTGGTGGGCCAAATAGTTTATTGTACCACTGACAAGAGGTGAGTGAGGTGTTACTTGTAGGAGCACAGGTGGCTCAAGGCAGCTTGTGTCACTCAAATCCCTCCCTTCAATACATGGATGCATGAAGCTGCAGCCTTGTAGTTCCCTGAGCAATCTGCAACCAACTCACCAAATAGTCTCTACTCCCCCTGAGAATTATTGAATGCTTTTACAAGCTTGGGGTAGGGATTTATGAATCCTGTCATTTTCTAGGCTTCTTGAACATTGGTTAGTTTCCTGAACCTTTTGAGTCTTCCTCCTCCAAAAGTGAAAATATTTCAATTTCGGAAAAAAAAAAAAAAAAAAAAAAAAACAGCTACACAACAACTGAACACAATCCACCCTCCAAGACAGATCAACCACTAGTTTCACATATCTGTCAATATCAGAAGATCATGGTAAGAATGAAGGATAAATTGAGGATATTTTCAGAAAGGATCCTCATAAGAAACAGAAAGAGCCCTTGCTTTTGTAATTACTTAACTGCAAAAACCTCTGATTCTTAACCTTGAATTAAAGTAATATTGTTCAATCTCTAAGCAAATGTGTGCATGCAAACAGGTATATATGAAACACACCATAATAAATATTTTAATGAATTAAAATAATGAGGAAAATTCAGTTTGGGTCATTTTCTCTACGCCAGTGAATTTATACAATGTGGGCAGATTTAACTAGCTAGAAAACAAATTGAGATCTGATTTCAAGACAACTGAAACCTTCCTTCTGGTATCTAATTGGTATTGATAAAACACCAGGGGGAAAGAATTAAGCATTTATAAAGTGAGTCTTCTGACTGCACTGAGAATTTGGTGATGCCTTTGGTACATACTTTCCCAAGCGTTTACTAAGGAGCACACTGATGTTCATACAAAATTGTTCCTATACAAAACACTAGAATGATCTGTGAAAATGAACTCTTGTGGCTCCCTCTCTATGTATGCACAGGTGTAGTTTAACTCACCTTGTAAGTTTTTAGCACTACTCCTTGTAAGTCACAAATTGATATGTCTACCAGTATGGGAAATGTTAAGTGTCCTAAACAGGCTCGTGGTCCCCAGCTGGAAGTGCTTTTTGAGGGGATATAGAACATTAAGATGCAGGAACTAGATGTCGGACAAAGATTGCTAAGGGTGAGTCCTTCCAGGTTATAGGTTACTTCTGGTTTCAATCTAGCCTTTTCTGCTCCCTAACTACCCAATGATGTGACTAGCCAAACCATGTTGCTCATGACAAAATGAAAAGTCTATCCTAAGGTCATGATTTCTCTACCATTAGAGACTATATATAGTCTCTAAGCTGAGAGTTAGGATAAACCACTTCTCCTTTACATTTCTACTGGCAGGCATTTTGTCCCAGTGACTAAGTAAGTAACTATAACAAGTAGTTCTTTAGAGTTTAAAGTCTCCTCAGTTCACACAAGAAAATTATTGTAGGGCTAATAAGATGGCTAGAGGAGTAAAAGTGCTTGTTTCCAAGCCTGAGGAGCTGAATTCAACTGCAGATCTCACAAGATGGAAGAAAACAACTGACCACAGCAAGATGTCCTCTGACTGCCACACATTCACTGTGGCATACCCAACACCCCCAGACACACAAATAAAAGCAATCTTTAAGTTTTCTCATCATGATCTTGATGCCCCTTTCTTCGACTGGACTTTTGGAGCTCAGCCTGGTGCTGGGCTGTGGATCTCTGCATCTATTTTCATCAGTTGCTGGATGAAGGCTCTATTATGACAGCTAGGGTATTCACCAATCTGGGCCCCTGGCAGTGAGAATAGGCTCTATCCCTGGTGCATGAACTGGCTTTTTGCAGCCCATTACCTGTGGTGGGACACTTTGCACAGCCTTGATGCAAGGGGAGGGTCTTGGACCTGCCTCAATTGAATGTACCAGGTTTTGCTGGAGAGGCCTTCCCTTTTTGGAGGAGATGGGGGGTGGGCTGGAGGAGAAGGCTTGGAGGGAGTGGAGGAGGGATGAGAGAGGGATCTGTGGATGGTATGTAAAATGAATAAAAATGCCTTAATAAAAAATTAAAAGCAATCTTTAGTTCTAGGCAAGCCTTAGCTACATAGTAAGACCACATCTTAAACAAACCAATGAGATAGATAGATCAGGTAAATGGTTACATAGATAGATAGATAGATAGATAGATAGATAGATAGATAGATAGATAGAGCAAGTACCTTATCCCTTAATGGCTCTGCTAGATAACTTTTCTTTCCATGCTATCAAGCTTTGACTCCCAACACTCAGGGATCATTGAGGAAGGGGGTAGGGAGAGTATAAAATGCAGAAGCAGTGGATGAGAACAAGAAAAAGTGTCTTATGGACAAATGGACATATCAGGGCAGTTGTACAAATGAGCCCACAGTAGTTGTGACAGCATGCAAAGAGCCTCTACAGACCCAACCCACACCAAATCCCAGCATGTCAAGGGGAGATGGGCATGAAGCTCCACACCTAGTGCAGACAAGGGGATCTGGGCATGAAGTTCAACCTCTAGTGGAGAAGCTACTGGTAGTTATTAGCTGCTGATGGTGCTGGTTTGGGTGATTTTAGAACCTTTGTGCTATGTGGCCTAGCTATCAAGACTGGGAAAGAACCTCAAAGGTTACAACCATCTCTCATTTGGACCCATGACTTCTGTTATTTGAGCCACTAAAATATGAGAAGCTTAAAACTCTGCCATGCCTTCCTAGCTATAGAAACTGTAAACTGGAATAAATCTTTCTTCCTTTAAGCTGCTTCTGTCAAGAATTTTTTCACAGTAGTGAGGTAAATAACCATTACTTCATGTTAGAAATTCAGAGCAATGTGCAAGAATAAGTATAAAGCAGTAAGAGCCATCTAAAACACTCCCAAACTCTGAGTGAATATGGCAAGTTGCCCACAAGTCTCTATCTTTGAAAGGAATGCCGTGCTTCCTTCTATTCAAGGTGGAAGACTTTTTGGGTTTAATTAATTTTATCTATCATCTGTCTATCTATCTGTCTATCTGTCTATCTATCTAATCTATCTATCTATCTATCATCTATCTATCTATTTGTGTATGCATGCTGTTTCCTGAGATAGAGTCTCACTCTGTAGCTCAGGTTGGCTTAGAATTCATCATGTAGCTCATGCTGACCTAAAACTTATGTCAATACTACTGCTCTAACTTCCTGAGGGCTAGAATGACAGGTGTAAGCCAGTTTATGTAAATGTCACTGATTTTCATGTAGGCAAATGCAGAGTATTCAGAAAGAGATGCTCTAAGAGTCTCCTTTGCATGAACAATTGCCTATGATGCATCTGATTGGCCTATATGCATTTTGGTACTGTGCCATAGAGATTTTGTGCTTCATCAAAGAAAATATCAACAGTATTTGAATTTATGAAAGTCAACTTTAAAAATTTCATGGTCATGAACAATGCCAACAATAGATCAAAAGCATGCTACTTCTTCCCATATCAATATTCACAGTTAGTGATCACAGATTTCAGGAAACTTCATCTGTATACAAATGAACTTCTATAATAAAAAGGAGAAAAAGACAAATGGGCATTTGTGCCTGTTATTGACCGTCAACATTAACAGGATAAGAAGAGAATTCCACAATTGATTCCACCTCAAGAGTGTCTGTCAACAAATAGTACTTTCTAAACCAATCTTCAATCTGTGATGGGTTAAAAAAATCATTCAATGAGTAAATATAATTGAGAACTGAATGAAGAGAGGGGAGAAAATCGAGTCCTGCAAGTACTTGTGGCAGATTAAGTTTGCCTTGAGAACTCAAACATGAAAGTGTTCCATCTTGGGAAAATTTAAAAAGTTATATTGAATTGGGAGATGAGATCAACACCCTCCCACATCTGAAAAAGAGAAACAGATGCACTGCAGCAAAGATTCTGAAAGGGATGATTAAAGGGATAGGTTGTAAGCCCTTTAAATTGAAAATACAATCCTAGAGAATTAGTCAGGATTGGCTAATAAAAAGTCACTGTGAACTTTCTCCTGCATTAATTTCAAAGAATCATACTTTTGATGAATTATAGAATGGCAGAATTAAGGAAATAATTTTAAATTTGTTTTCTCATTAAAATATATATTCTGTCACTAGAAATATCCCAGTTACAGAAATATTAACATAATAAAGATCACCTTTTGTCTTCCCCCCAGAAGAGAACTTCCATTTACATTTTAATCTGTCCATGTTTATATGCATTAAAAACATGGAGAATTTCTAAATATATTTCAGGTTTCTGATCAAGGCAGATACCTGCTTAAGATGTCTGAAAATACAAATTGAGTGGCCATACATTAGCAAGTCTGTGATTGGTTAACTGAGTAGGTGCAAAATATTGGTTACTGAATCAATGCCAGTTTGAACTAAGGTCTCAGCAGAATGTTCCCTGAACTATCCCAGTCAATATTTTTATCTGTGACTTGCTGACGCTATAACTTGGCAACCTGTGTTTTGTGATGGTATTGATGTCAGTCATTCTGACAATATTGTGACAGCATATTTTCCCAAAATGTATTGAGTACTTGGAATAATGGGCTAAAGTAAATAAGACAGAAATGAAATGTCTGAGTGATGAGACTGAACACTGAAGGAGATGGGCAGGTGAAGGCATGTGACTCTAGTTCCAGCTACTAGTAAGGCTGAGGTGAAAAGATTACCTGGTCAGATTTTACACACACACACACACACACACACACACACACACACACACACACACACACACCACATAGAGAGAGAGGAAAGAGGGAGGGAGGAAGGGAGGAAGGGTGAGAGGGAAGGGAGGTGCAGTAGCAGAGGATCATGATAGAAGAACATCATTGGCCTCATCTGTGGGTATTCAATCGAATGATGTTCAGGGTAGTCAGGAGAGATGGTGGACAGAATCATGCTGTTTCTTCTGTGTGTAATCTCTGCTCTTGCCCAACATGAGCTAAGACGTGGCTTCTGCTTTCATGTGAAATTATTCAAAAGTAGAAAAAAATCAGAGAGAATAGTATTTGAATTCTGAACCATAAGCAACGAAGCACTATGACTTGTTAAAGCTATGAATGAGTCAACTGAGTCTCATGATTTGTCCCAACTAAAGAGTTTATAGCACTTTAACCCCTTAGATTCTCAATGTGTTGTAAAAGCTGATGCCAAAAACGTCTTGAACGTGTGGAAAGAATGGGAGCTGAGGACAAAGAATGACACAGAATTACAAGGAAACTCTGGACAGTGGTGGGATTCTCATTATTGTGAGCATTTTGCGTGCACACCCACTCTTTATATGTGTGCTTTCTTCTGTGCACATTGGATAAAGCTGTTTGAAACTTTCTGATGGGCAATTGCCAGATCTTGGTTTGAAGTATCCTTCTAAAGAACAGTTTTGTTTAAGTTTCTACATTTCTAGCATATTCCTCAATGAGACATACAGAATTCACAAGAAACTCCTTTTAAGTAACAGTGAACTAGATTCATTCTTGGGACCCTAGACAAGAGAAATGCACAATTAGGTAAGAATTATATAGAGACAGAAATCAAGAAGCACACCCATTGTGAGAGATCACATTTTCTGTTACAAGAAATACTGAAACTCATTAGTCACTCAAGAGTCTCTTGAGGGTGTTGGAGAAGAGTTAAGACTAGAACATTTTTAAGGTTCCTTTCAAGGCAAAAATTTTATGATTCACAAAACTTCAACTAAATGAGTTTTATAAACTGGCATGTTTGGACTGTGGCTCTGGAAGAGATCTAATCCACTAGACTAGTGAGAACAACATGGGGAAGTGGGGGAAATTCCTAACTAATGAGAGAAACATCAGCCATCCATCAGCAGATATTTATAGAACATTTGTTGTGTGCTGGGTTATGTGATTCACTGAAAATCATCACTTTAAAGGCCATAGAGATAAATAAGTGGATAAAGTGCTTTCTGTACAAGTGTAAAGTTCTGAGTTGATTCCCAGAACCCAGGTGAAAGCTCAGTGTGGCAGCGTACATCTGTAACCTCAGTGCTGATGGGAGATACATGGAAGCACATGGATCCCTGCAGCTCACTGTCCAGCCAGTCTTGCCAATTAACAAGTTCTCAATTCAGTGAGAGAGGCCTTGTCTCAAAACATGAGATGAGGAGTGATGGAGTAAAATATTGAACATGGATCTTCATCCTCCACCCAGGTTCACACATTTGCATGTGTACCTACACAGTCACAGGCACACATTACATGAACACATACACACCACACACATGTAATGTTATTATTGTAGACATCTCTATGGAACCCAATATTCGCTCCTACTCATAAACATTCCAAAACATTGAATTAAATGACAAGTAACCAAGCTGTACTTTCACAGACATCACCACTCCAAAGGACTGATTAACAGCTAAGATCAGAGCCAGCAGAGCAGACTGGACTCTGCTTTGTCTAGGATTCTCAAAGGTTCTTTTCTTGCTCCTATGACAGACAATTGTAGGGGGGATATTCCCTCTGGACTGAATTTCAGCTTTGGAGTGTGTGACACTTCCTAGTAGGGGATTCGGGGTCTTCCATCACCTCTTATCAGGGCATGTCCAACTTTACTCATGCAACCTGTAATTTCCATGTTGTCATTGTCACAAGCAGAAGACTGACACTCCAGATTTATTAGCAAATCCACTGCAGTAGCCCCTTATAAGGGAATAGGCTGTCACAAATGCTCAGGATGAAAAGGCTGCTTTGTACCTCAGTGCTCTTCATTAGAGAAATAAAGACATAAATAGAATTTCTTAATCCATATAATACCTGTCACAGAACATAAAGAGAAAAACCTTTACATTTTCATTTAACACTAAGCCAATTTCCTCCATGTCATCTGCCTTCCTATATGGTTAGTGTTGTGTGCCTCATGTTACAATGTGACAGGAATAAAGAGGTCTTAGGCTTTCCTCAAGTTCTTTCTGACAACTCCCTTGTCACAGCTTTTTTTTTCCCTTTTTTAAGAAACCCAGGAAGTGAAGCTGTGTTTGTGTACCCATTTTTCTTTTCTTCTAATTTTAGGTTTTTTTTTAAGAAAAATTTTTAATTCATTTTACACACCAATCAAAGATCTCCCTCTTCCCTCCTCCCACTCCCCCAGCCTCCCCTCCCAACCCACCCCCACTCCCCCCCAACTTCCTCCCCCCTTCCCTCCACAAGAAGGCAAGGCCTCCCATGGGGAGGCACATCCAGTAGAGGCAAGTCCAAGCCCCTCCCCCTGCCTCAGGCTGCAAGAGGTGTCCCATCATAGGTAGTGAGCTCCAAAAAGCTCTCTCATGCACCAGGGATGGATTCTGATTCTACCGCCAGGGGGCCCCCCAAGCAGACCAAGCTACACAATTGTCTTGCAGAGTAGTCCAGCCTCATGCAGGCTCTGAAGCCATTGATCAAACTTTCATGAGTTCCTACTAGTTTGGTTTGGTCGTCTCTGCAGGTTTCCCCATCATGATCCTGATGCATTTGCTCATAGAATCCCTCCTCTCTCCCTCTCCTACTGGACTCCTGGAGCTCTGCCTGGTGTTTGGCTGTGGATCTCTGCATCTGCCTCCATCAGTCATTAGAGAAAATTTCTGTGATGACAGTTAGGGTATTCACCGATCTGATCATTGGGGCAGAGAAGTCCCAAGGATGACCCCAGCTTGGACGACTAGAAATAGTGGAGATGGTGCCTGAACTGAACTGGCTTGTCCCAGGATACCCATTTTTCAATCCCTTTAGAGGAGAGTGGTTTTAAAATTTGAGGCACTGAAACATGAGGCAGAGGTCTTTAAACTTCAGATCTATCAAGAGAGACGTGGAGAATTCAGTGAGCTACAAGTCACTGGGTCACACCACTGAGCTCCCTCACTCAGTGGATCCAGGATGCAGCCTCAGGAAATTAATTTGATTTGCTTCTCCTTGTGACACGATGCTTTTGAGAGCTAGGCCAGGAGCTCATGTATGCCCTTGTCCTATCGCTGAGCTAAAGCTGCAGCCTGAGCCTGAGAATTTACATTTCCAGCTCCCAGGAGAAGAAGAGTGCTATGGGATGGTCTGTATGTCAAGTGTGTTGCTGAGTGGTCAATAAATAAATCACTGATTGGCCAGTGGCCAGGCAGGAAGTATAGGTAGGACAAGGAGGAGAATAAAGCTGGGAAGTGGAAGGCTGAGTCAGAGACACTGCCAGCTGCCACCAGGACAAGCAGAATGTGAAGATGCCGGTAAGCCACGAGCCACGTGGCAAGGTATAGATTTATAGAAATGGATTAATTTAAGCTGTAAGAACAGTTAGCAAGAAGCCTGGTACGGCCATACAGTTTGTAAGCAATATAAGTCTCTGTGTTTACTTGGTTGGGTCTGAGCGGCTGTGGGACTGGCAGGTGAGAGAGATTTGTCCTGGCTGTGGGCCAGGCAGGAAAACTCTAGCTACAGATGAGTATTGACCTCTGCTGACATTCATGCTGGAAACTCCACTGTCATAAAGGTTAATATGTTGGGATCAGTAATATCAACAGGGTTTGGGGGTTTGCTATGGTTTGGGTGTGATATGTCCTACAAAAGTTTAGTGATGGAGGATTTTTCCTCAATGTGAGGTCACTAAGTTGGTTGAATCTTGAAGGGGTGGAGCACAGAAGAAAATCCACTACAAAGATAATGAAAAGACTACTCCTATAATGTCTCTGAGGAGCAGATTAATTACCTAAGAGTTTAATTGGGTACTAGAGCACAGTGCTACAAAGCCAGGCTAGAATCCTGAAGATGTGCTCAGAGACTAGACATACTTGCTCCTGGTGCAGAGGACCCAGGTTTTGTTCCCATCCCCCCACAGTAGGAGTATCAGAACCACCTGTAACACTAGTTTCTATGGGGATCTAATACCCTCTTCTGGCCTCTGTAGACATCTCTGTGCACACTACCCACAAACATACGATCAAGCACACACTCAGACACAGAAAACAAATAATTTAAACAATAAAACTAGGCCACAGCAAATATTCCATCTTTTCTGTTTAAATAGCTTGTGTTTGCCCCATGCCATCCACATGGTACAATACAGTGAAAAGATCCTTACCAGGTGCCAAACAGCTCAGGCTGTCTGAGTTTAGACTTTCAGCCTCCATACCAGGAACCAAGATAAACCTCTTTTGATGTGCCATGTGCAATTTCTTTTGAATAAATTCCAAAACTTTCTAAGCCTCAGTTTTTTTAATCAGTAGAACAATTTGACTTTTTTTTTATTGAGAGAATTAGAAAAGTGCTTAGAATGGAAAAACAGTAGCTGATGCACTCCTATGAAAAGTAGTTACAGTAACAGCACCATTTAGGTGATACAGGTTGCTACCTACTGGGGACATGGATAGATCCTAAGACCACAGGCATACTTTGGAAGCCTCTCAACCTGTAAAGCTCCTCCCTAGTCATTCATGAACCTTGGCCCAGTAGCTAATTTTTTTTTTCTTTCCAGCAGCAGCTAAGTAATGGAGTTCTGCTTTTCCTGGCTCCCATCTATTGGTGAAAATCTGTCGGAGATTTTTGCCAAGGGAAAGAAAGAAGGGAATGGGAAATTTCTTGATGAGTCCCAGGTAAGCAAGGATTGGGGAGTGGAGAGAAAACATCCAGATTCTTAAGAAGGCTGGTTGGTGAGGCTGTGTGTTAATGAAGACCTCTGAGCTTTCTTGCTCAGATAGCTAGAGAGTGGAAGCCAGGTAAACCAAGATCATTCCTAAGTACAATCCGAAAGTTTATGATTTAAAAAAAAATGGATATCCTCTGTTAACTTACTCAGGTCCTAGCATCCCTTGAGGATAGAGCTAAGATGCTGCAATTGCTATGGATAATCTACCATTAGTCACCAGGGAGGCTTCTATGTGTAGAGAAAACTTTTATTACTCTGCATTCCAATTTAGTGACTGAAGTGATGTTATTTATTATCATTTACTAGCAGAAGGGAAAGTGGCTACCTCTTTAATATGGAAAGCAATTAGACTTCATCTAAATTAGTGTAGCTGAACTGGAGTACTTGATGCTTAGAATGCATTTCCATGCTTATGAGGTCTTGGTTTATTATTTAATAACTAGAGACTTGGAAATCCGCTCCCTGCTCTGAGTACAATCTCCCCTTTGTGGTTTCTATGACGACTCTCCCCTTTATTTTAGAATACATTAAAATCAGATATGTGGCTGTTGCTCCAGTAACAGGTTCTACTTCAGGAAAAATTAAAAATATTTGTACCAAATGCACTTTCCCTATTCTAACAGGCATTGCGCAACTTCTTAGTGAGAGTGAGTTTCTTCTCTCATCCAGTCGTGGTACGTTCAGTGTTCTTTTCATGGCCTTAAAAGATGCAGAAGGCTATTTCATGTTTCTACAAAGAAGTAACTCAGTTCTAAGACATGGGAAAAGTATCAGGTGATGACAACTAAGCAATTTCAAGCCCCAGGCTGCAGGAAATATTTGAAACTCTTTAAGTACACGAGCTCACTGTATCTAAGAACTCTGATTATATAGTAGCAGGACTACATGTTGATGAGGAGGAGAGCACAGAAGATTCATGTGTCCACCTACACACTTCTAGTAGGTTACCCAGCTAGGTTCTAAACCAATGCAGTCTAGCATCCTGATTCTTAAATAAAAGGAAATCCATAAGCATCTAGTCAGTCACTTGTTAAAGTATATTCATTTACAAGAACACATGTAGCTACAATGGGAGAGATAGCCAAATCCATGCAATGCTTGCTGCACAAGAATGAATACCAGGGTTTGATCTCCAAAACACATGTGAAGAAGCCAAGATGATAGCACAAACCCATGACCCCAGTGCTAGGAAGGTGAAGGTAGGTGGATCTCTAGGGCTCCCTGGCCAGCCAGCTTCATCAAATCAGCCTGCCCTTGACCAATGACAGAAATTGTCTCAAGAAATAAAGCAGTGACTGAAGAATGAGTCCTGCGGATGATAATAGGCCTCTACGTGCACATACACACACAGGAAAACATAAATATATCTACTAATAGTTAATATATTATACATTACTTAATATTTATGCTTAAATATTTCTAGACATTTACCTGAAGCAAATGATGCAGCTAAGTATTTGGTTGATCAATACCACAAGTATTAATACATACCTTAATTCATCTAAGATACTTGGCTACTCATTACCTGTGCTGCCATGCCAACTTGATTCAAAGTATTCAGGGGGCACAGTGTGAAATGGCTTTGTGAATGGAAAATCAGAGACCGAAGGCAGACCAGTCCTTAAATAAGCAGTCAATCTGTTCTGTGCTCTTCATTATGTAAATTCAGGAATGATTGTGGTCAGATCCATCTGAAACATGGAAGAGTTCATGCATTGCCTGCATGTTATTCACACTTTGGGGCTGAGTTTGTAACTGCTATTTAGCGTAATAATAAGTGATGCCAACTTTCTTAAGTATTCAGAGGAGTAGTGATTAACATCATAAAACTGTGGAGCATTAAGAAAGAAATTGAAGACATACTATTTCCTTATTAAACTGGGAATCCTTTCCATTCATTCAGTGAAATTAAAGTATATAGATCTTGATTATAAAATGTCCACTTTATATTCAATTAGTTCTTCACTTAGTTAAAATTGAGTGGCACTCTGCTGCCTTCCCTCTCTCAGCTGATATTCATAATGACCTCAATGTCAAAGGTAGAGGTTCTATGATCATCTCCTGATGATTAGAACCCTAAGATCTCCTCCTACTTTCGAAATACCATCTAAATCATAGTCAAGGAACACAAGACACATCCTCACTCCCCAAAGCCATTGCTTAACTCTACTCCCATAAATATGTAATTACATTACATAGAAATCACATTTTAATTGCACTATGACATAGCTCTATGTTATGTTGTTATTTCCCCTTCTCTTCAAGACTACTCCAAAGCACTGATCCAGATTCCACGAACAGCCTCATTTTATCTCACCCTTTCAGGAATATTTATCACAGCATTTATAAGTCATAATGTGACAGCTGCTAAAGCTCAGGTTATAAAAGAATAATTGGAGCCTGGAAAGCCTAGATTTAGGTCCCAGATCTGTTCTGCCCATGTTCCCTGACCTTATACAAGTTAAACCTTTTCTCTCAGCCCGTTTTCTTACTTGTTAAATAGTGACACACTTGCCGACATTTCTTGTGAAGAACAGAATAGAATGGCTGACACACGCCATCACTTTAGCAACAAGAACTAGTGTTGGTTCAGTGTGCACTATGTACTCAACACACATTGGCAAACAGGAAACAGCTCAAGATTAAGCTTTATTTTGTGTTAGTTGGGTGCCAGCTGACTGGACATGGTTTTCAAGTGGTTCTCAGACTTTTCTCCAGTTCCCCCAATTCTTGGCATATGCTCATTTTACATGTCTACTGCGTCTATATTTTCACAGGGAGGAAAGTCACCACTATCCTTTGCTAATTCCACAGCTAAGAGGAAATGCATCATTTAGAGGTCCCAGACAATACCTTTGGGGTGGTTCAGCTGTGGTAATTCAAATGAAGGTCACATTCTTCAGTAGTTTAAAACTAGTCTTTTCAAAGTTGGTTAATTTTCAGAATCACCTGGGGCAGCTTGTGATAAACACAAATTTCTACTCTCCACCAGAAACTATTAAACTTCAGGAGATGGGGTCAGAAAATCTTTTATTTCCCTCCCCTTAAAATGGTTCCCAAATGATTTGGATAATGAGACCAATTTAGAAACAAATGCTCAATGATGGAATGAGATCACTGGAGGAACCTGGTGTAATTTTACCTAGAGGACAATCTTTCCCTTCGTCTACCCTTGACAAGTTCCTTTACTTTGAGGTATGATTGTGGAGTGCAAGAAAGAACAAGGCTTGGATAATCAAATTCAAGATGAACACTAGCTGAAAAGTCCCAACCCTGTAAAGGGTGTGTGCATGTACATATGGATAATCTGGACAATTTCTCATTGCTATTTCAATCAATGATCCTTTATACCTATGATGTAAGGCAATTTCTAGCAACTTGAAATCCTAGAAACATACTAAAGTCATGGATGAACACTATTTGGTTCATGCCATCACTTCATCTTCCAGAATCACTCACCCCTGACAGCCTCCACTAGGCCACTTTGCCTGCAATTGAAGGGTATCCTAGGTTTCCAGGTGTGGTGTGCTGAAGTCCAGACATCGGGACAAGTGAGATGGTTGGTCTCTTATGCATACAGGAAGAAGTTTAAAATATGCGGAAATTAATACAAATGTAAGGGTGGCGTTAGAAGGACAACTGCAGATTTAAGAGTGACTTCAGAAATATTTCACATGAGGCTTCTCTTAGAAAAAATCTAGACACGAAGGAAAAATAAGCCCCCATACATAGGTGTTCAGTTTGAAAAGAGCTTCAGGTTTGTTTCTACATTTCCACAGTATTTTCACAAGTGTTGTTGCTTTCAAGTCAGGCCCAGAAGTGCACACCTATAGCCCTAGCTCTTCTGGAAGGCTGAATGAAGCTTGAGTATTTGAACTTTGAAGTTCAAAGAAAGCCTTTTGCCAACAGACTAAGAGTCCCCAAACTGAGGGCACACAGGCAGGTTGATTTTGGTATTTAGCCATAAATAACACCAAACATAGAATATTTGGCTTTCAAACTCTTTATGTTACATTTTAACATGTCAAAGTAATTTGCTCACATTATGACTTAAACAGCATTGACATCATCTCAGTTCTAGCTTTACTCATTTTTCCCCCCTGAACAAGCTCCTAACTTCCTAGCATGCTGAATCATGAAAGGAAGTAGGATTGGAAGATGTTCTGAGATAGCCCTGGGATTGTGGAACTTGAGTATGCTAGACTTCTTCAGATTACTTTATTATTATCATACAGTTCGACAAATTGGTTCATACTAACAGCTCACGCAATAATAATTGTGAGAAAGTAATTTAAAACTATAACCACCAATTACTTTTATTTGAAAATAAAAACAGGACATAGAGTATTTAATGCTAGTTTTTGTTTTAAGACAGGATATGTGGAGCCCAGGTTTGCCTGGAACTTGACATGTAGCTAATGACGACTTTACACTTCCAAACCTCCTGGTGCAGCTCTGCCTCTGAGTTCTGGGATTACAGGCCTGTGCTACCACAACCTGTTTCGTGGTATGCTAGAGATCAAAACCAGGACTTCGTGCATGTTTAAGCAAGTATTCTACCAACTGAGCTATATTCCATCTTAAGATTCATCTGTCTAGGTTCATCTCACTCTGTGTGTATGTGTGTGTAATATACATACATGTCCTGAGAGTGTGTGCATGTGAGTACACCCACATGTCCTTGCCAGAAATAGGTCTGCATCAAGTGATTTCCTCAGACACTCTCCACCTTAATTTTTAAGTCACTCTCTCTCCCTGAACCTGAAGCTTATCCATTCAGCTAGGTTGGTTGGCCAGTGAGTTCCTTGGATCTGCACTGGGGTTTCTGGCACACAACTTTTGCTTGGGTGCTGGAAATCCAAACTCAGGTCTGCGTGCAGTGAGGCAAACACTTTACAGACTGAACCATCTCCCCCTCTCTAAGACTTAGTTTTTAAAAATGGTATCATTAGATGTGGAGGAAAGGGTGTCTTTTCAAACTGTGTTTGTTGCTAATTTCTCCCAAGCTTCTAAATTGGGGTTCAGGGGATGATAATCTTTAAATCTACCCACTCATATTCTGAGCAATTGAATCCAAGGAAAATTAAAAGATCTTCAAGCTCAGAGTCAAAGGTCCCTTTGACCTTTACTTATTTCTCCTTCTTCTAGGGCAGTGAGAGACTTTCTCCAAAATTCCATTATCTACTTAAGGTCTGAATGTGCCAAGTAGGAGGAAATTAAGCCTACCCCTTTCCTGAGCTTTCTTTGAGTAAACACATCATAGCAAAAGACAAAAGACCATAAACACAGCTGGACAGACTTGTTGTATACCATTGTCTTCTATCTCAGTTGTACAGGGAATCAATGACATATCAGTGTTTGTCCTGAAGACAACCTTTGTCTTCCTCCACTGCATGTTTTCCCATCTAAGTATGAACTAAGACCAACCTTGTTTAGTTTGTAAACTGGTGTGTTTATGGTGGTTTGACTATAGGCTAAGTGTGTATTCAGTAAACACACTGAATTCCCTTAAAATCTGTGACTACTCATGAGTGAAGTGTCTCCATTGCCCACTCTTCCCATACCACCACTGAACAGGGGAGTGTAAGTCCTAATAACACTTGCCTACTGGGTAATCAGAGTCCTGGGATTTGTCCCATGCTGGAATCTTCCTTTATTTCTGTGAATCTGCCTCCCACCCTCCTTCCTGATCTTGATCCCTTTAATGCAGCAAACCTTCAGTGAATGGAATGGGAAATTTCTTCATTCCATCAAGAGCAAAAATGAGAATCAACACTATTAAACATGTATCAGATTCTATATCCCTTAATGCCTTTAATCTATTGTATGCTTTAATCTTCACATAACCTCATGAAATATCAAAATATAGAGTCTGCTCCTCTTCTCATGTCTAGCCAAATAACTCACAGCACACACTCCACAGCAACTCAGGGCAGTTTGGGCTGAAGGCCATATTTTCCCAACGCTACTTAATCAGTTATGCATTGGTGGGTGAAATATAGATTACATAGTCTTCTCCAGCGAAAGGCCTACATATATTTTCTACAGCAAAGTCATCATTCAAAGTATGAGAGCGTATTGTTCCACAAGCTGACTTGCTGAATTAACTCCCATTGCTGCTGACACCTATGTGAGATGTCCTTTACATATTTTAGGAAATCAGGCACTTCACATGTAATATTCATTTGCAGATCTTTCTCTGAGACACAGAAATATTGATTACCACTTCCCTGAACTTCTGAGATCAATGGTAGGTTAATGGGTAGGACACAGGTCAGAAGACAGTTAATTCTTAGTTGAGTTTCTTTGGCTAGGTCATTAAATCCTATCTCTGTTTGATTGATTTGTTTATCTTCATAATATATTTGGAAGATACATATTTATGCTAAGCTCTGTGCTATACACTAGGGCTAACTTAGTAAACAAAATGGAGCCAGGACATAAGGTACATGGGGGACACAAAAATGAGTCACATGTAATTATATATTTTTGTTATGTCTAAATTACAGCAACACCTTACTGTTAGAACATTAAAGTTTAATTAACACCCAGTATTAGCAAATGCAATGCTAATAAAGGAAAATAACTATAGCCAAATCTTCAGGGAAACATTATTCAAAAGCTATTTGGAGTAAAGATTGCAACAGAATTTGAGTATGATCACTGTGAGGATAGGAACATCCAAATTAAGGTAAGGGAAAAATGCATTCTTGGTAGAAAATAATAGGTACAGATAAAGAATATTAGGTGTGAGAGAGATTGGCAAGTTGGTGGAAGTCAAAAAGGCAAACAAATAGAAGTATAAAAAGAAAAGAGGGGATAGTCATGCCAGGAAGAGAATAATCATGTGTAACTACCAAATCCTGAAGTTTTCACATCTGTCAGAACAGGATAGTTGTATATTTATTTTGCAACATTTTTTTTTATCTTAAGAATAATGAGCCAGAGGTGGAAAATATATAAGTATCAGAAGCGGTGGATGACTTCAAAGAAACAACATTTTCCAGACAGAACAGGGCTGATATACATATGAACTCCCAGAGACTGTGACAGCACACCCAGGATGTGCACAGGTTCAAGTCTTACAAAAATCTCAGCACAGAGGAAGGGAACTGGACCCAAAGTCCTACCCCTAGCTGTGAATCTATTTGCAGTTAATAACTGCTGGGAGAGGGCCAATCAGGTTCTTCCAGTGGAGGGATACTGGATATATTGACCACATTCTATGGCAGGCCTCACGCTCAGATGTAGTTGTCCAATACAAACAAGACTCCATGTTATGTCTTGTTTTTGTTTTGTTTTTTGTTTGTTTGTCTTGTATTGTACTGCTTTGTCATTTGATTTTTTTTAAGTGAGAGAAGAAGGATCTAGAAGGAGTTGAAGGAGGGGAAAACATATTGTTAAAATATATTGAATGCTCAAAAAAAAAACAAAATCATAAAAAAATTATAGAAATTTAAAATAAAAACTAGTGGCCTGGAGAAATGACTAAGCAATTAAGAGTACTGGCTATTCTTGTAGAAGCCCCAGATTTGAATACCAACACCTACATGGCAGCTGACAACCACCTCTAACTCTAGTTCTATAGGATCTAGCACCTTCTTACTAACATCACAGGCACTTCATGCATTTGGTACGTAAACACAATTACAGGCAAAACAAAAATACACATAAATTATTTCTCACATTTTTCTTTTATTTTTCATTTTGCTATTTTATCATTTGCCCTTTCCCTCTCCTTTCTTCAAACTCTCCCATAGACACTTGTAGTAGGGCAGGCCCATAGTGTCAAGAAAATTGGCTCAAACCAGTTGCCAAGGCATGCACACAATGTACTTCCTTATGAGCCAACCTAGAGTCTGCCTGAGGGCCTAGCTGATGGTTTGATAGATTTATTTCCTGCCTCCTGGCAGGCCTCTGTAAGGCTGCACTAAAACTAGTAAACTATGAAAAACTGAAAAGGATAATTCAAGATAAGGACAAAAATCCATCTCATTTCTTAGAACAGCTCACTAAGGCCCTCCTTCAATATACTAGCCTAGATCCTAAAAGCCCAAAGGGCAGGCAGGTCCTTATAACCCACTTTGTCTCACAGAGCTTCCCCAACATAAGGGTAAACTTAAATGCTTGGAGAGAGGCCCTCTGACCCCACAGGTAAAAGTGTTAGCCATGACATTTAAAGATGGAAGAGATGAAAAAGCCCAAAAAAGGAGCTGCCATCTGCGTACCAGGTATAAGTAGCCTGAGGCAATGTGCACTCTTGTATGTGTAACAGTTCCTCCAGTGTTTCAGTGCGGGAATAAGAAGGAGAATAGTTAGCATTAGGTTGAGGAAGGAGAATTGAAATATTAAGGGGTGGACAGGTCTGGAAAGTAAGTGTGACATCTTCTAGCAATGCCATCTAGAGAGAAAGAACCTGGGAAGAAGGTAAAGTTTGTAAGCCTTTATAAGTTAAGAGATGGGACAAGTTATGGCGAGAGAAGACAGTAATAGGTGGCCCAAAGTTTAGCTTTTTGATTTCTGAATAAGGAGCTCAGCAGCTGCCAAAGCCCGAATACAAGGTGTCCATCCTTGACTGGTAAGGTCTAGCTTCTTTGACAGATACGCTACAGGTGCAAAGGAGGGTACCAGCTGATGCCCTAGGGTTCCAAGGGCAAATCCCTCCTTCTCTGCTACATAGAGGGATAAGGGATAGGTTAGGTCTCAGAGGTGAAGTCCTGGGGCCTGGAGAAGAGCCTGTTGGAGCTTCTGGAAAGGTTTAGTAATGGGGTGAAAAAAGGGCTTGTGTGGGGAGTCCCGAGCTGTCTCGTATAAGGGACAAACAAGGAGAGAAAAAATGAAACCCAAGACAGTAGGAAGCCAGCTCTTCCTAGGAAAGATAGAATCTGTTTAGTAGAAGGGACTGCAAGAGACTGGATTAGATGCTTTCTATCTACAGTAATAGCCTTGTGGATTGGAGTAATGGTTAGACCCAAATAGGTGACCTGGGGAGTGGACAGCTGAACTTTAGAAGGGGATACCCTGTAATCTCGGCTGGGTAAGAAATTTAGGAGAGCAGAGGTGTTAGTTTGGCTAACTTGTAAGGATGGGCTGCAAAGTAAAATGTCATCCACATACTGTATAAGTTTAGAACCAGGAAGAAAAGGAGAAAGCAGGTCAGAGGCCAGAGCCTGACCAAATAGATGTGGACTGTCCCTGAATCCTTGTGGCCGAACAGTCCAGGTCAGCTGTGTGGACAGATGAGTGTCAGGGTCATTCTAGGTGAAAGCAAAGATATTTTGAGACTGAGGACTGAGAAGAATAGAAAAGAAGGCATCCTTGAGGTCTAGAACTTAGAAGTGAGAGGTTCCTGAAGGGACAGTGGACAGGAGAGTACAAGGGTTAAGCACTACAGGATGGAGAGGGACCACTGCAGAATTGATGAGCTGGAGGTCTTGAACCAGGTGGTATGTTCCATTAGACTTTTTAACTGCAAATATCGGGGTGTTAAAAGGTGAAGAGGTTGAATGGAACAGCTTTTCCCTGAGAAGGTCAGAAATGATAGGCTTAAGTTCTCTTAGGCTCTGGAGTGAGAAAGGGTACTGAGCTTGAGTAAAATATCTGGTAGGGTCCTGTAACTGGATAGTAATAGATGGATGGTGCCTAGCAATAGAAGGGTTCTGAGTGTCCCATACTTTTGGGTCTACCTGAGAGGCTGGCAAGGGAAAGGAACTGTTAGAGTCAGTAGGGTGGGTGGCTAGGAGAAGAAGAAGAGGAGCTGCTGGCGAGTCTGGGTGAGGCAAATGTGGGGAGCCAATGAAATGGACGCTCCTACCTTAGCTAGAAAATCCCTTCCCATTAGAGGCACAGGGCAGGTTGGCACCACTAAGAACGTGTGTGTAAGAGGGATGCCTCTGAAAATACAATTAAGTGATGGGGTCTGGTAAGGTAGGTAAGGCTGTCCCCCAACCCCAACAATAGGGTGACAAGAAGGAGAAGTAGAGCCCCAGTACTCTCTCAGGACAGAATAGGTAGCTCCAGTGTCCAGAAGGAAGGAGATGGGTCACCCAGATATTATTATTGCTACCCTGGGGTCCCTGTGTGAGATGAGAATGGCCAGGGCAGAACCTGGGCAGCGTCAGTTGTCACTGAAAGCCAACCCTAGAAAGTCAGTGGGAGGATGGTCTTCATCTGGTGTTTCTATGCCACTAGGTGCATTCAGACAGTCAGCTGACCAGTGGCCCTTTTGGCAGCATTTTGGGCAAGGCCCTATCAGTGTCCCATTTGGGGTAGTGGTGCAAGCCCAGGCCCAATGGACGTCATTCCCGCACTTGAAACAGGGACTTGTCGACTTTCTGGGAGCTGGTCGAAAGCGTGTGCCAGCATCTGGCAGTTGCTTTTTTTATTTTTTTTATTTTTTTTTTTTATCTTTCCCATGGTACACCTTAAATGAAACTGCTAACACTTTTGCCTGTGGGGTCAGAGGGCCTCTCTCCAAGCATTTAAGTTTCGCCCTTATGTTGGGGAAGCTCTGTGAGACAAAGTGGGTCATAAGGAGCTGCCTGCCCTCTGGGCTTTCAGGATCTAGGCTAGTATACTGAAGGAGGGCCTTAGTGAGCTGTTCTAAGAAATGAGATGGATTTTTGTCCTTATCTTGAATTATCCTTTTTAATTTTCTGTTATAGGCCTTCTCTATTATTGAATAAATGAGTTTGCTGTTTGCCTTCAACTGACTCCCATTGTCTGTATTGTTGATGCCATGCCTTCTTATCCTCTCCTCTGAGGGAGTCCTTAGGATTCAGCAACGCACACACACACACACACACACACACACACACACACGAACACAAACACCCTCCTTGTTCCCTTTCAAATTCATGGCCTCGTTCTTTCATGAATTGTTACATACATAAAAGCATATACATGTACATCTATATTCCTAAAATAAATAAATGCAGGTTGATCAGTCTGTACAGTGTTAACTACTATGTATGTTTTCAGGACTGACCATTTAGTATTGGATATCCAGTTGGTGTCCTCTTCCCTAAGGACAACTACTTTTCCCATTCTCAGGATTCCTTAGTTGCTTTTAGTTCTATGTGTAGGACGGAGGCTTTTTGGACATTCCTCGTCCACTTGGGCATGTTTATTTTTGTCATTCCTGTTCAGCTCATGTTTAGGCAGTCAAGCTGTTGAAACTTTATGGGTGCAGTTTCTCATATTTGTAGGAGATACAATCTCACAGCAAACTCCCTGATATCTGGTTCTTACAATCTTTCCACCCCCTCTTCCAAAATGTTTCCTGAGCCTTAGGTACAGGGGCTGTTCTGTAGATACATCCATTATGACTTGGTGCTACATCTCTCATAAATTTTTATAAAAGAATGATGAAGTTATATTTATGAATATGCCTTGAACAATTTTTAATGAATAGTATTTCCTAATTCTTTTTTTAGTAAGAACAACACATGATTGTGTTGTTGTTCTTTTGTCCTTGTGTCAATAACAGTCCACACACAGTCCAGAGAAGAAGGTACTTCAGCATTATACTCCCAGAGCCAGAGCTTTGGGCACACCTGACTCTGAACAATTTGCTTCTAAATAATAGATGCTAGACAATTTTATGTCAGACATATTAATTATTCATTTGGATAATTTAAATTGATTTCAAATTATACTATATCATTTTCTATTAAGTTTCAAAAAGACTGTAAGGAATCCATTAAATCCCAAATCATTATCATTAATTTTCATTAAGGCACATGGACACCAAATACATTCAATCTCCTAAAGCTGGTGATTTCCAGGATTCATTTGATCAGATTACTGTGAACATGAGCCAAGTCCTGGATCCTGCCCTTCATAAACACCAACCACTTTTAGATCAGAAGACCAACCTGTGCATATAAATATTATTCGGTTATTACTGTACTATATGTGCTATTTTAAGATTTTTTTATGGCTATTGTTATACCTATAACACAGTGAACTTCACAGGTTTCATGGTTCCTGAGAGATGGTTCACTGAGGAAAGTACCTGAAACACAAGCCTGGCACCCTGACTTAGATTTCTAGGACTCATGTAAAGGTGAGTCACACACACACACACACACACACACACACACACACACACACACACACAAACATACACCCTAAAAATAAATTTTATTGTCACACCAATGCGTCATATAACTTCATTTAAAAATACATATGCTTCTTTGTGTCTGTAAACACACACACACAGTGTGTGTGTGTGTGTGTGTGTGTGTGTGTGTGTGTGTGTGTGATGTAATTTAAAAAGATAATATTTGATCTTAACAAAAATTCCAATACCAGGCGTAAAGAACCTCCTTTTCGTTTGGCTATTTGTCTCGCTCATATAAACCCTCCTCATTCTCGCTAATTGGACTCCCAGAGATCCACCTGGGGCCTAGTCATGGATCTCTGCATCCAGATCCCTCAGTAGTTGGATGAGGTTTCTAGCGTGACAATTAGGGTGTTTGGCCATCCCATCACCAGAGTAGGTCAGCTCAGACTGTCTCTCAACCATTGCCAGCAGTCTGTTGTGGGGGTATCTTTGTGGATTTCTGTGGGCCTCTCTAGCACTTTGTTTCTTCCTATTCTCATGAAATATGAACCAATGGCTGAGGGGTCACCAACTGGATCAGGCCCTCTGAGTGGGTGAGACAGTTGATTGGCCTGATCTGTTTGGGAGGCATCCAGGCAGTGGCACCGGGTCCTGTGCTCATTGCATGAGTCGGCTGTTTGAAACCTGGGGCCTATGCAGGGTCCCTTGGCTCGGCCTGGGAGGAGGGGACTGGACCTACCTGGACTGAGTCCACCAGGTTGATCTCAGTCTGTGGGGAAGGCTTTGCCCTGGAGGAGAATGGAATGGGGGGCAGGCTGGGGGGAAGGTGAGGGGGGCGGGAGGGGGGAGAACAAGGGAATCTGTGGCTGATATGTAGAACTGAATTGTATTGCAAAATAAAAATTAAAAAAAAAAAGAACCTCCTTTTCAGTTGTATGGGGAAACCTAAGAGACCTTCAAAGCAATAGAGGTTATTTCTTTTGCTGTTGGTTTCCTCCAGTAATATGAAGGTGAGGCCCTATTGCTAAAGACACCACATTCTTTGGACACATGATTTGGAGGAATCAAATTGTATCTGACCTAGAAGCCTCCTCCCTGAGGATTAGCTTTCTTAGTGCTAGAAGGTGACCTGCAAGCTACCAAAGGAGAAAGGTGATTAATAGTCCTACCTAGCTGCAGTCCCTAATAACCACAACAATGACCAAATGGCAAGATATCCCTAAAGTGCAGCGGTGGCACTTACATTTTGACTCCTGCAAAACAACAGCTGTCTAATTGGACTTAAGGACTGTTCAATAGGAGGGAGTTCATGCCTGGCATGTGGCTTGTTAGAGCATGGGACCTGGAGGAGAATTACTACTGCCACTTTTCTAGACAAACATAATCTCTAATTGTATTCTTAACTCTTATCCTTATACTCATAGGTAAGTGTAGCCATTGTCTCCTTACAAAGAAACTTCTCTTGCAGCAAATGGAAACCATTAAAGAAAGTCAACAATTATTGATTTTCTACTAAATGTCTGTAAAGGGCCCTGGGCTACATATTGTTAGTGCTTTATTTTTTAAATGTAAGGTGAAGGGTGCTCTTATAACACACTTACACACTTACTGGGAAGCAGCAGTGCAAGTTTGTATCCTAAGATGTTCCAAGCCAGGAGTCTGGCAGCAGCAAATGTCATTGAGCTGACTTAACAGTGGTCAGTCAACCATGTATTTTCTGCACTTTGCTTGGCTCAGGGAAGACAGCAGGAAATGGGAGAAAGGAAAGGTAGGATTTCCAATCTCCTGAATTTTATATTCTACTGAAAGTTATGAGGGGAGGAAAAGAGGTATCTAAATACCTAAAGTGAATGGCATTAAGCAAGCATAAAAAGAAATTATAACTTGTGTGATAAAAATGGAGTGATTCTCCTTGGATGGTTCAGTAAATTTTAAGACCAAAATGATAGAAGGAACCAGCCATGTAGGGATCTAGATGGAAAGAGTCAGCTAAGAACAGCAAAGGTCTAAAGGTGGAACAATCTGAGAGTTGAAGCAAAGGGTAATGGCTGAAGTATAATCAATACCTGAAAGGGAGTCTCAGTGAAATATTGAAATAAATATGCAATTTCTCTGAATTCAGTGGAAAACCTGAGGGATGAGGAGTTTGAATAATGGAATGATAACTTCTATCATAGCTAGAAAGAGAATAGACCTTGAATCTTGACCACCACAAACCCCCTTCGTCCAAGAAGCATGTAGAGGAAGAAATAAATGTCAGGTACCCTAAACAAATACATTACTCAGGAAGTTACCAGGTTTTACTGAATGCCAAGGCTCCAGCTACACATATAGCAGAAAGAGCCCTTAACAGCCAAGAGTGTTACTGCTATATCCACTGGCCACATGGTGCCATGCAGATTATAGGTGGTACTAGGAGTTAATGACTTCAGCTAACACCTGCAAAGCTATTTGGCTTGCCATAGACAAAGGCTGCATGAGTCATAGTCCCCAGATGACTGGGTTGTGTCAAGTACCATCATGCTCTTTGATATAAGACTGACAGGATACTGCCACAATCCACGCCTTCTCCCACCATTCCCTTCTGCTTAGGGTATAAAGTAGATGTTCAACTTTGAGAAGCTGTTATTTAATCATTTTCAGGGGGTGTAGTAGGGATGATAAATAGTCACAAGTAGTCATCTAGCTGCATTCTTTTAACCATGTAAGGTTATATAAGGTAGGTGTCATGAGCTAGGAAGGATATAAATACATCAACGCATTACATTCTTTTACTAGAGACTTCTACTACCTGTAACTAAATGGCTGGCACAATAAAGTTTGCTTTCCAAAGGAAAGTACTGAAGATGCCATTCACTCATTTATTATCATTCACTAAAG
This sequence comes from Peromyscus eremicus, assembly GCF_949786415.1. Lineage (NCBI taxonomy): Eukaryota > Metazoa > Chordata > Mammalia > Rodentia > Cricetidae > Peromyscus > Peromyscus eremicus. The sequence goes on along the minus strand of NC_081418.1, from coordinate 122,021,107 downwards.
CCCCTCTAACTTGATCTTTAGATAATGAAGTATATCTGGGACTATAGGAAGTCCATGTTGGAACAAAATTCAGGCAGAGTAAACTGTGCATTTAGGAAGACTACCAATAGAAAACACCATGGGAGAGAGTCAGGGAAAAAAGATATGCCATGGGATTCCAACAGAGTCTATTCAGGAAACCTCTGCACATGGTTCTGTGTGTGACTTCTAGAGCTGGTGACCCCATAAGTGGTGGAGAAGAGTCCTGGGGAATATTTGATGTTCTTTGTTGAGAATATTTTTCAAGTTATGCCCTCAGCAATGTAAACAAGGAACATCTTCAGTCATGCACTCTGGCTCCTTTTAAGTCCTAAAATAAAGTACCCTACATTCTTCTCATAGCAGGTGTATTGATCTCAAGTCTCTTTTTATTATTTTTGTAGGGCATACAGAATATGTACACATCCTGATTCCTGGAATGTATGAGCTTGTCACTCATTTGGCAAGAAAGAATTAGGGTCATAGGTAGAATTATGACTGTTAATGAGGTCACTTTGAAATATGGGCATTACCCTGATTGTCCACAGGGAACCACTGTAATCGTAAAGACCTCTTGAAGTGGAGCAGGGATGTAAAATAGAGACAGAAAGAATGTGAGGAGTGATCCAACCATTGCTGGCTTTGAACATGGGTAAGAACAGCCTCTAAATGTTGGAAATGGCAAGGTATTAGTCACGCCCAGAAACTGTATAAGGATTTCATTTTGACTTAGCCCATGGCATGCATTTTTACTTGTGACCTCAAGAAATGTGAAATGGCACAGTTGTTACAGCAGCCATAATTGACTAATATACTACACTCCTCCTCTTCGAATGTCTCTGCACTAGAGCATCAATTAAATACAATTAGTTTCCCATGGCAGGGCTAGTGCTAAGGAGTAATTTCTGTAACCCCCTATAAAGTCACCTATAACCCATCATATACCCTTCCCTACCTTCTTCTAAGTGAGTTTCATTGTTATAACAATTGCTGTTTGTGGACAGTGTCATGGGTTTCCATCCTCTGAATCTCTATCCCTGCTGAGGTTTTCATTTAGATGTTCTATCCCAACAGTTAATCTATTGTGCCCAGAAATATTTTATCCTTGTGGGCCTTAGTCCATCACTACCACCTATATCAGTGGTTCTCAACATGTGGGTTGCAACCCTTTGGGGATCAAATGACCCATTCACAGGGGCCACATACCAGATATCCTGCATATCAGGTATATGCATTATAATTAACAAAAGTAACAGAATTAGCGTTATGAAGTAGCAACAAAAGAATTTTATAATTGGGGGTCACCACAACATGAGCAACTGAATTAAATCTATATGATCACCATCATGACATTTGTCTTGTCAAAAAGTAACTTTTCTTTGTGATGTGAACCTAATGTTGACCTGACCAATTTGGTTTGCCCTGGAAACACAGATGGTATTAGATTTGCTTGACTAGTTTAGTTTGCTTTGCTTTGCTACTTATCAGAAAACAGGCAGTGGATCTGTCCCTCCTGAGGAAGATTTAAACATTAAGCCTTCCCTGACCTAGATGAGAGGAAACTCATTTTTTTTCATTATTAAGATTCAGGCTTTGACTTAAATAAATCTGCTGTAAATAAAACAAAAAGAGGATTTGAGGAGGGACCACCCCTGCTAGAAATAAAGAGGAAGTGTGATTTCTCCACAATTGAAAAGATGCAGGACAGAAGCTATCACAGTCACTTGAAATGCCACTCCATAATGGAATGTTCGTGTCTTCATGGTTAGGATGCCTCAGGGCATTGCCTAGAGGATATAAGATGATCCTCCATCACTACTAACTGCTGTGGAGACTTTCGTTAGGTTCCTTCAGTGACTGTTGCCCAAGAATGACACCATCATGCCACATTATAGTTGGTTACTTTTCCCAAAACATATACAAACACTCTGTTATGGGTTGTATGGGTCCCCTCCAAACGATAAGTTTAGTTACCAGGCCTTCCAGCTATGAATGTGACTTTATTTAGAAATAAGGTCTTTGTTGAAGTAACTATGATGAGGTGCAGTTTTTAGGATGGGGCCCTAGTCTAACATGACTGGTCAGTCCTTACAAGAAGGAAAATGGAGAAAAATGCAAAAAAGCTCTGTGGTGACAGCTATTGATACTGTTGACATGCAGCTTTAAGTCAGAGAACACCCAACAACTTCCTGCTGTCACAAGATGCTGGGTCTCCTTCAAAAGGGATCAACATTGGGGCTTCCTTGATTTGTACTTCCAATCTCTATAACTGTAATGGTAATGTATGCTAAGCACTTCACAGGACTTGGTGACAGCAGCCTCAGGAAACTAACATCTAGTCTTCAAAAGGAAGCTTGGCCAAGAAAGAGAAACCCAGGACACCTACACAGGGAAGAATGGGGAGAATCATTTCAGCTGCTGTGGCTATGTGGTGACCTCCATGGGCTCCAGGCACTTTTGCTTTCTTGGACCACTACTACTATCAATAATCTTAAAAATTTTGAAAGTCTTATGGTTTCATGGAAGAGTATCATGGGGCCCGGGTTGATCTCAAGCACCTTAAAGAGGTAAAAGGTTATAATCTACAAATACATTCATGTCACATCCATAACTGCACAGATACAGAGATGAATGTATTTATAGTCTGTGTTTAAGTATTTAAACCTGAATCTGATTTTAAAGGAAGTTAAAACACTGTTCTTAAACACCTAGATTCTTAAGGTATCTACCTCCTGTCACTAGTCAGTCAATCACTCCTAGCACAGTAAAAGTAGGAAAGCTGGGACTCTCTGAGCTGGAATGAGTCATCAATATCATGTTGTAGTGCATATTTTAAATTTGCAATCCTTTCCTAATCTTCTTTTATATCATATCACATATGGTTGTCTATGTAGGTAATATGTGTTATTTATTTCTACATGAAAGAGCTCCTCCGAGTATTAACATGGAACAACACCAGCATGCTGAATGAAAAGCACTGTAAAGGCTATAGGAAAAAAAAAATCTACAGCACATGGCAGAAATTCAAGGAATATTTACTGTGATAGTAAATCTTGTCAATTTGATGGGATTTAGAGTCACCTAGCAGCCAAGCCTCTGGGCATGCCTGCCAGGGATTATCTAGATCAGGTTAATTGAAGTGGAAGACTTGCCTTGACCACAGGTGGCATCATACCATGGCCAGGCTCCTGAACTGAATATGAAAACATAGCCAGCTGAGCCTGAGCATTTATCTCTGCATCTTGTGTATAATTGCAGTCTGACTGGCTGCTTCATGCTCTTGCTGCCCTGCCTTCCCTGCTGCAACAGACTGTACTTTGAAGCTGCACACCAAGGAAATCTTTCCTTTCTTAAATTGTTTGCATCAGGGCATTTTATCACAGTAACTGAAAAGTGACTAAGATATTTACCAATCATGGAAGAGTAAACTTATAGGGAAAACTACGTAATTGAAATGTACCTAGGGTTTGCTCTCAGATTTCCTAACTAGGCTTACTTAGTTGATTTATCAGAATTCATCAGCCTGTGCTACACAGTGAGAGACCCTACATCAAAGCAAAAGGAGGAGAAGGGTGAGGAAGAGGAGGGGGATCAAGAAGAAAGGGAAAGGGGGGAGGAGACAAAATCTTTACTGAAAGCTTTATGATATTTCTTAAAATTGCAGTTCTTAAAAATTGTTAGATATGCTAATTATTTAGGCTATTTATTAAGTATTATAAAATTCAGACTCCTGACTCTATGAAATTATGGTTTCAGCAGGTATACTATTTCCTGGAGTAATCTACAGTTGAGTAATGAAGTTCTGTGTTTTAACAACCTATTCTCTTTAGATGCACATGAATGAACATCCAAGTTGAACTTCATTTTTCAGAAATGTATTAAATAAATTTTACATTTTACTTTATTCATTTTTTTTAAAATATATAGATTTTATTTTCAGATGCTTATTATATACCATCTTATAATAACCACTAGAGATGGATGATTCAGTACAGTAAATCAGTTAGTGCTATCTGTGTTTCTGACACTTTAGCATGCCTATGAATCACTGGAGGGAGATCCTATGAAAATACTAGCTCTCATGCCCTGCAGCTGAGCTGGAACTGGGATTCCATACTGAGGCTGGTGCTTCAGTATGGACACAGAACACACTTTCCTCAACAATGATATACTGCATCTCTTTTCAAACTGTGACACATAACACAGAAGTCTCACAGCATCCATTTCATCAAAAGTGCCTGTTGGTCTTATAAACTTTCATACTGTACCTTACCACCTCACTATACTATACTATATGAAAAGTTGTCACCAACATTTATACTGCTAAGAGACAGAGGGTAATTTGGAAGACTGTATACTGTAATTCTAACCCTATAACATTCTGAGAAAGGTAAAATATGGAGACAGTTAAAGAAGAAATGCTTGACAAGGCTTGGCAGAGAGTAAGGTATGAGTAGGTGGGGATTTTCAGGATAATTAATCTACTCTGTATGATGCTATAATATTGGGTATAGATTACATATTTGTTCATCCCATAGGGTGCATAGAGTGTATACCAACATTGAAACCTTACATGAAACGTGGACTTTTTGATAATAGTATATTAATGTGCCCCTCTTTGGGTTTTCAAGACAAGGTTTATCTGGGTAATAGCCCTGGCTGTCCTTGAACTCACTTTGTAGCCCAGGCTGGCTTCAAACTCATAGAGATCTGCCTGCCTCTGCCTCCTGAGTGCTGAGTTTAAAGACCTGTGCCACCACCGCCCAGCAGAATCAATATCTTAAGCAGTAAATCCATTAGGACAATAGATAATTGTGATAGTTTATTTTTTATTATGTCTCCATTCTGCTCAATAGGTTAACTAAGAAATCAAGAAATATAAAATTAAATCATAGCTCACAGTAATTCTCCCAGTCAGTGGTCCTCAAATATGACTGCAGATTGAAATTATCTGAGGGCTTTTAAAAGCATTTGATGGTAGGACTTTACAGTAAAAGAAGTCAGAGTCTCTAGGGTTCAGTGGTTATTATTCACAAGAGGTAGAAAATCACAGGCACAACTCCCAACTACATGTTGGATGAATGTCTAGGAAAAACTCAGAGGCACTTCTACACTGTTGCTTCTGAGCATCAAATACTGTACTATTTCCCCAGCTCTTTCACAACCAGTCAACAAAGATTCCCAAAATTGACATCTTTGTCTTGTTCATGGCTTGTTGACATTTTGTGAATCTCAGCCATAGACTTTATCTCTTCTTGGATGTAAAGAAAGCTTTCTCTTTCTCTGTGGTCCAGCGTAGCTATGCATCATAATAATTACTTCCAGCCGAATGAAAAGTATTCCCTCTGGGACACAGAGATGACTCTGAGGCTAAGAGTACTTACTGGTTTTTTGTTTTGTTTTTGTTGTTGTTGTTTGTTTTTGTTTTTTGTTTTCCAAAGGACTGAAGTTCACTACCCAACATCCAAATTGTAAGGCCTATACCCAACCTTCTGTAACTCCTTCTCTATGGGTTCTGACACTTTTTTCTGGCCTATACAGGTACCAACAGCCAGGGACTATATTCACATTTACAGACACACACACACACACACACACACACACACACACACACACACACACACACACACACAGAGAGAGAGAGAGAGAGAGAGAGAGAGAGAGAGAGAGAGAGAGAGAGAGAGAGAATGTGTATATTTGTTCTTTTAAAACCTGAATAGTACTTAATTTGGTTGAAAGGGGTAAGCTAAAGAAGCACCAACACTGTATATATTAGGTCAGAATTCTATTTTCATGTATATAGCTGTAATCTGGTGTTTACATGTGCAGAATTTAGAATTACTTTATGACTAGAAACATCCATAGGATAATTCCTTGCAGAAGTGATTCTCCAATCTCAAAGTATTTATGAGTTATACAAGGCTCCTTCTAAAATGCATACATTCTGTAATTGGGAGATACTCAGTGGGAAAGAGTACTCCCTTTGCCCCCATGATGATACAAATTTGAATTCAGAGCAACCATGTAAAAAGTTGGACAAGCTATGGGTGCTTCCACACCCAGCACCGGAGAGGAGAAACAGTTGAATCTTTAGAGTTCACTGCCCAGCCCAGCCCAGACCAAAATGTGATCTTCAGTTTAGTGAGAGCCTACTTTAAAGTAATTAGGCAAAGTGTGATAAAGGAAGACCCCAAGTCCTTCTCCAACTTCTGCATGCACACATCTGGGTGCACACATGCAACTCCCCAAATGAACACACTCACATATCATTAACAAATTGAGAAAATAATGCAATATTCCTCCTCATCTGGTCTAGAGTGTGCCCTGAGATTCTGTTTTCCCTGCAAGCTCCCAGGTGAGATTAATGCTACTGTTTCCCAGACATCAAAGACTCTAGCAAACAATGGTTGCAAGGCAATGGTACAAATGGAAAGGAAATTGCCTGAGTGGGTTCTACCTTACCAGGGAGTGGCCTTGGAAAAAATCACTCAGACTCCTCAGGTCTCCACTTCTCTGGCTCTACAATAATACCAATAAGCGGCCATGAGGACTGAAATAAGCATTTCATGGGCAGCACTGGTATTGTTGCCATAGTAGGCATCTTACGTAAGTTACTTTATTTTATTATTACTGTCTTCATGGAGAAGTACCCTCACCTAGTTTTTCCATGTGTCAGAGTATAACTGAAAGGGAAACTAGCCTACCTACGGCCACTGTTTAGCTAGTAATATATCTAACTGGGATTTTAGTCCAGATTTTCAAATCTTCCATAACTTCCCATTCTTATGCAGCAGTATTCCATTTACTGTTACATCACTTTAGATCCCCACTGTGTCTTTGGTGGAGAGAACTTTGAACTCAGTAGTAACAATTACAGTGATTTAAAATATTACCAAAAGGTTCTTATCACCCCATTTAAAAGTGCAATGTGTTTGCCCTCCCGTGGAGTCTGGGCTACAGTTAGCAATTGGTCTGTCATGAGTACACAACACAGAAGAGCAATGCAGGATTCCTGAGACCAGATCATGGAAAACACTGCTCTCCCTTGAACCACACTTCCTAGAAGTGAGCTACCATCTTAGAAAGACACTCAAGTGGCCTTCTGGAGGGTCACATGTGTCACCAAGGAATGTGGTCTTCTCCCAACAGTTGCAGAGAAATGAGACTTTCTGTCAACTACCATTCACAGGAGTCATATTGGAAGGATTTTTTTTTTTCTGCAGCCAAGCCTGCAAAGCAGTACAGCCAAACTTTGCATCTACAGCACCATCTTCTGTGTCCTCCATTGGAGTTACCCCTCACCCAGAGAAATGGATAACAAATGTTCCTTGTTTTAAGCAAGGAATTTGATATGCGAAAATAATTAATGCATCATTTGCTTATCTGTGCTCTAATAGAATGAAAGCCTAGTACCTGGGAAAGTATGCATTAATCCATTTATGCATCAAATTACCTATCCACTCTCATATCCATCCAAGACCTCTGTGAATCTGTAAGCTCTCAAGTGATGCTTTTAGATGGTGGCAATACAATGATTAAACGTGGCATATACTATGCTTAAAGAACTCACTATTCAGGCAAAGAGAGAAATTAGTATTTAACAAGTAACTATTAAGTGAGTGAAAAGAGAACACAGTAAATAAAGTGAAGCCTTAGTTATTATTAAATGCTTTAACCATATGCTAAGTTTTCTGATTTAATCACAAGGAGACAAATATTGCTTATATATTTTTCCAATTTACTGCAAGCAGGATAGTCCAAGATAGAGTTGAGCCAACATAGAATGGTATTATCCAGAGATTTTTTTTTTAATTCTGCAGAAAAAGAATAGATTTACACAATGATATTGATTGATGTAACATTAGTAACAGATTCATCCATACATCTTATATATGCACAGGGGAATACAGAATTATAGGTGATTGTACATATATTTTTACCCCAACTACCCATGGGGGAATAAACAAAATCAAAGTTGCCTGACCAATACAGATTAAGCATTTTTATCTAGTTTTAACATACTGAAATTTCAAGGGAGAAACAAATACGTCAGATAGTATCACACAAAAATTCAAATTTTGGGAAAACAAACATAAAATATTATCATTTAACAGATTAATTAAAAAATGAGATCAGTAAGACAAGAAAAGCTATACTAATAGATCAAGGAAAAGATTCATAAGACACAAATCACCACTATGTATTGCTTTTATTTGATGCTCAATTGAAGCAAATTTATAAAAGGAATGAAAAAATGTAAAAATATATATGCATGTAAAACACTGAAAATGTGAACATTAACAACACACTTTTTTGGAACCATGGATATTCTGAATGTATTTTAGAGCCCTCAAAACCCATAGGGATGTACTAAAATTATACATATTAATAATGTCTGGAGTCTGCTTCATGATGATGAATGCAGAAAAAAGAAAGAGCCCAGAAGCACCATGAATTGACACATTTTCAATGGAGGAAGACTAAATGGAATTCACCCTTCTAGGTCCTGGTGGAGGGCTGCATAATAGAAGACAGAGAAGCAGGAAGAAAGCTTGCAGGCTATGGGATGTAAATTGAACACTGCTAGGATCTTCACATGGAAGTGAAGAAATCAAAGACATGGAGTATTTGGAGTATTTTTGTTTTGTTTCTCTTTCTTTTAGTTTTATTTTTGTTATTTGTGTGTGTGTGTGTGTGTGTGTGTGTGTGTGTGTGTGTGTGTGTGTGTGTGTGAATATGCATGTGAGTGTAGGTACCCTGGAGAGGTCTGGCTCCCCTCTGGAGCTAGAGTAACAGGCTGTCATGGATCTTCATAACATGGGTATGGGGAAAGAACTCAAGTTGTCCATAAGAAGAGTGTGAGCTCCTAATCACTGAGACATCTCTTCAGGCTGTGCTTCCATCACCACCTTTCTGCTAACAGTAGATTTGATGAATAGTTATTGGCAATGCAGAACTATAATGCAGAAATGGTATGATGTAAGCCTAATACACCAGGGGACACAGCATGTTTACTCAGGTGGTCTCTGCAACCTCAGAGGTAAGGAGAAGGCTCCTTAACTCTGGACAGAAGTGGCCTTTTTCAGAGGGAGCTCAGAAATCTTCCTTAGGCTTTAGGACCTACTTGATGGGAAAAAAAGAAGGAAAAATATGGCAAAGTCTACATGGCTCCATCTTTTCAAATGCCTTCAACTACTTGACATGCCAAAGTGACATATTTTGGGGTAATGTGTCATAAACACTGGGGATATGGAGTTTCACTGAATAGTTTTCATTTTATGTGGTTGAAATCCTAATATATATGTCTGTACGTGCTTGTATGATTTTATGTGTACCACATGTGTGTATGTGCATGGGAAGGCCAGAGAGTGTCAGATGCCCTGGAACAGGAGTTACAGGAGGTTGTCAGCTGCTGATATGGGTGCTAGGAACTGAACCTGGGTCCTCTGGGAGAGCAGTAGGCACTCTGACCTTCTAAGTCACCACTCTAGTCCCCATCACTTATTATTTAATTAGGAGATTTGACAGAATCTCAGTCACTAGATCAAACATCCCCATATAGAAAAATTTCTAAGTTTTCAAATTTCCAGTGAAAAAAATCTAATTATAAGTGAATAATAACATAAATCTTAAAAATGATCTAATCATTGAACATCACCAAACTGCATCTGAGATTGCTTCTTTTATGTAAAACATGGTTAACTCTGTGTATATGTGTGTGCCTGTGTCTGAGCAAGAACACTTGAGTGTGTGTGTGTGTGTGTGTACGTCAGAGATCAACCTCAAATGTTCTTGCTCGGGTGTCAGCCCTCAGGTACATTCATTTTGTGTTTCGTACCAGAGTCTCTCTCAGGCTAGCCTGGGTTTCATCCATTAGGCTGGTCTGAGTGACCAGTAAACCCGAGGATCTGCCCGTGTCCAACTGCACAGCATTGGGATTAAAAGTGCATACATCCACACCAGGCCATTTTCTATGGGTTCTGGGTACCTAACTCAGGCTTGCAAGAGCAGTACTTTACTGACTGATCAATCTCATCTAAAACAAGTTTGCTTCAGAGGGTCGTATTATTCAGGCTTCCTTGATAAAATTATTTCCTGAGCACTACTCAGTGCAGGTGATTTCTGTGGAAAGAACCTTTGGAAACATCTCTAGAAACCCAGCTTCTCAGGACTCTAGCAACAAGAAACTAAATGAAACCCAGGAAACAGGAGCCAGAGACAAGGGGATCTGATTCAGCAGTTTAACCTCTTCCCTAGGTTAATTCACAGCTTTATTTTAGAGGAAAGCTCTCTTCCAAGAGCTTTCATTTGCAAGACAAAGGATGGAATAAAAATGAGCCCTTGCACCCAAAGGGCTGATTTGCCATTTCCTAGGGCTTTTGTGGAAGCTCAGCTATGAAATAATACTTTCTCTACTGTTTCCACTGCAAAGTCTCTTAACATCTTATAATGACTTTTTAATCCCTCAAGACTCAAGAACAGAAATCCCCCCATACCCTGTTATCACACAAGGTTCTTGGTATAGGTGGCTCTGTCTTTCTCTGTTACTAGGTTTGCTTTCAATTGTTGGTCAATTATAGGAATAAGTTCTTGGTACTATTAAATGGATCCTGTTTTAGATAACACAGATCCTGTACTGCTAAAGCCACTGTCATTGAATGATAGCTATGTAAATGAAAAATAGAAGATAATTACCCTGGCTATTCTCTGCTTTAAGCTTTGGTTTAAAAATGCATACAAAGACTAAAATCACAAGAAGAAGAAAAAAAGGAGGGAAGAAGAAATTCACCCTTTGGTGGTCCAGTTCCATAAAAGACACAAAATGTTCACCTAAAAGCTCAGACCTTTATTTAGTCAGACATAAGCACATCAACTTGATAAATGGTTTGAAAATAAAGCATGACATTAAAATATCAAATAAAAGGGCTATTCCCTTTTCTTTTTTGAGTATGTGTGCATATGTGTGCATATTCATGAATATGTGTGTGGGCACATATTTGTGTGTGCATGCACATGTGAAGGACAGGGGAAAATCTATGGTGTCATTCTTCATGTTTGTCCTACCTATCTGTCTGTCTGTCTGCCTATCTATCTACCTACCTACCTATCTTTCTATCTCTTTATCTTTCTGTCATCTATCTATCTATCTATCTATCTATCTATCTATCTATCTATCTATCATTTATCTATCTATCATCTCTATCTCCATCTCTCCCATTGTAGGATCTGACATTGGCTTGGAACTTGCCAAGTAGGCTGGGCTGGCTGAGAGTAAATTACAGACCCCTGTAGTGTTCACTGTCCAAGGGGCTGGGATTACAAGTGTGTGCCATCATATGTGATTTTTGTTGTTGTTTTATATTTATTTGTTCGTTTAGGTGGGAGGGGAAAGGGAGAGGGAGAGAGAGAAAAGAGAGAGGAGAAAGAGAAAGAGAGAGAGAGAGAGAGAGAGAGAGAGAGAGAGAGAGAGAGAGAGAGAGAATGTGCCGCAGCTTTCATGTAAGGTCAGAAGACAACTAGTGGGAGTGTTCTCTCTACTTACACGTGGGTTCCAGGGATAGAACTCAGGTTCTTAGAGTTGGTGGCAAGTGCCTACACATGCTGAGACATCTCACCAGCCCCATGACCGGATATTTTACATAGGTCTGGGGAAAGAACTCAAGTATTTCCCAAGCATTATACAGATGTCATTAATTCACCAGCTTAACTACTGCCTTTTCTTTGTGAATGCTTATAAAGAGACTTTCAAATGTACTTACACTTTAAATGTTATTTTTTATTATTGTCTTTAATATTGTTAATAAAAAAAACCATTTTTTCTTTTTCTTTCTTTTTTTTTTTTAGACATGGTTTCTCTGTGTAGTTTTGGTGTGCCTGTCCTGGATCTCACTCTGTAGACCAGGCTGACCTCGAACTCACAGAGATCTACCTGGCTCTGCCTCTGAAGTGTTGGGATTAAAGGCGTGTGCCACCACCACCCCGCCTGCTATTAGAAACTTATGTGTGTTTGTGTCATATACGTTCTATATGTATATATAGGTCAGCTCAATTAATTCACAGTACATATTTCCCCAGTACTTAAAAGCTTTATCCTCATTCCTTAACATTTCTGTCAGGTAGGAGAGAAAGCACAAGGACTGGTTGATCTCAGCAGAGCACAGGTGAGATCTCAGGGCATGAGGAATTGGGTGACTCTTCTCTCAATGACTGTGCCTGTTATCATTTCCTGACTTCCAAATGTCACAGGAGAAAATGGTATATGCATGTACTTGTATGTGTGGGGATGTGTTTTTCTATATGTGTGATCATTTCCTGACAGTGACCTGATCTCAAACTATCCATGTTCACTCAGGAAGTTCTTTGCAAAGGAAGCTGAAACTCATGTGGTGATGCTCCCATCCCTACCCCATTTCGCAAGTGTCAGACATCTCTTACCAAACTTCACTAGGGCTTCCACGAACTTTCTTCCAGCTAGGCCCTCCCTTTGGGGCTGTTTTCTTTGTCCCTGCGTTGTTCAACATCAGCCATGTAGCAAGAACTCCACTCGCCAAAATGTGATCACCCTTGGTATCAGCCTCTTCATCATCTCAGTCCTAGTCATGTCTGATCACCCTGGGCCATCCTTCAATGAGAGTTCTCAGGCCTGTTGAACTGGACTCTCTCCTCTCATGCACAGTGAATTTCTACAGGTTGATCTTCACCTAACACTTGGTTATTAAATTCCAATTTCTCTTTGTAATAGGAGTTGACTACATCTTTCTCTCTTACTAAAACCACAAATCCCATTGTTATGGTCCCTACATCTATTACCACAGTTATGAATGAAGTCTTTCTTATTCTTCTTTAGCAAGAACCACAAAATAATATCCTCAGCAATGCAGGTCTGGGTTTGAAGGTATCACTGCTGAACTTGGGCAAAGGGCTGTGCTCAACAGAAACCAAAATATCTTGATGTTTTTAAAGTAGTTTATGGAGTATTAACATTTCCAGTGTGAGAATCTATAAAGTGATTCAAGTGCTCCAACTCATTTTGTTTAACTCTAAGGATCAGATCCCTCAGATTCCCCAAATCAATCCAAAGGTCTTCTGGAGAGCTTTCATTTAAGAACTCTGTCTTTAGATCATTCTACAGACCTTATCCTAAAAGTGTCAATCCTTTCTAAGAACTGAAGCAGATGGCATGCATATAATAAGACATAAAGAACTCAATACAGACCTGAGCTCTGCTTCTGCAAGCAAGGTGACCTGGGTTAACTTGTAACAAACGTAATGTCATCATTTCTCATTTGTAGTCTCTGTACCATGGTTAATTTTACTAAATAGCTCAATATTTAACATATATATTCAGTGCATACTATAAAAGGACAAAAATGTGGCTGTATAGATATTATTATTGTAAGAGGAGACTAAGCACCAGATTTAGATCTGAGGACAGAATGTGAGGAAATTGTCTTAAAAGTATATGACAGAATTAACATTCTTCCTAAAAACCAAATGTCTCCATGACAGCAAGAATGAACAGTTTTGAATTTTTCTTTACTGTAGACAGCAACTCCTCATGGTAAAGACACAGGATTTTGTAGAAGATGTCTTATTATTCTTTATGTCATCCAGTCTTCTCATAAATGTATGAAATAGTCAATATTATCACCTGCACTTTTTTTCCAGATAAGACAATAGAGAGCAATGAGGTGTTTGGGATAAGCATGCATTATTAATTTGCAAAGCAGATGGAACTTGAGTCCAATCATATGGCTTTGATTCCAAGGAAGCGAAGTGAAAAATGAAGGAGGATGTAGTGAAGAATAGGAAGAAAAAATTGGAAAATGATAGAGGAAGCTAGAGAATAGGCTCCCTGCAGCTCTGAAGGCCACTTCTAGCCCTAAAATGAAGTGAACACAACAGATCACTTCATTGAGAATTGAAGCAATGAAGTTGTAAATTAAAAGGAGATATGAAATTATCATGGATTAGGTGGGGGTGTTCTTGTTCATCATTTTGCAGACCCTTTTTCTTCCACAAGATGGTATTTTAATTTGCTTTCCTTCTATGAGTGTATTGGAGGACTGCAAATCTCTAAACAACCTAGCTTCACAGCAACTTTCTCCTGGTTGAGGAGAGCTGTCTTAATTAAATGTAAACACATTTGGCAAAGTAGTGCGGTGAGGATCTAGTGTCTCCCACAATTGGATGAAGGGAGCTGTCATCAGAGTTTCCCATCAGTTATGAGTGTTTGGTCTGAATACCAAGTGATTTCCTTAAGGACTGCAGTCCCCACACAGGATGAAAATTGAATCTTCAACAAGAATATAAGTAGGCCAGTCTCACAGAGGTATCAAAAAATTAAGAAGATAAATTCTTCTGATGTGCTGGGATATGGTGTAGATGCTCAAAAGCCAATGAAATCTGTAATAACTTCTCAGTCAGAATGGTACTTTGTCAAAATGAAAGAGTCTAGCCATCATAAACTTAGTCTTAGAAAATACAGTTGCAGATGACTATTGTATCATCTTGCATCTCTTCTTTAGATGCAAGTAGTAGCTTAGAAAAAGCCTTGATTTCCCATAAGTTTAGTATGAACAGAAAGACTCATAATGACTGTTACAAACATGCCTGTGTTCATAGTTCTTCAGGCACAGTTGGCCAAACACCAATTGGCAGCTTGTTTCTCTATATGAAAGTTGCTCAATCTTGCACTATCATTTCAGTTTGACTTTACTTGGAAGCTATTTGTAACTGCTGTATGCCACATGTTGAGTGTTTTCTTCCTTGAGAAAGAGAATTTAGATGAATGTGAACATTCTTGGGTGCATCAGATCATTCACAACTATCAGTACTACTATCCAAATTCATAGTAAGAGGAAAACCTGGGTCAGTTTTTTCCTGGACAGTGTAAACTCAGACAGGAAATGATAATTCCAAACTTTCCATCTTAGGCCATGAGACTAATTCTAAGCATCTGTGCTATGGTTATTAACTGGGAGGAAAAGCAAACATGAGATAGTTTTCTGTTTTGACACCTTGAACTACTTCAAGTACCAGGAGACAATTATAGTGATGCAGATATGTGCATAACTATGATTTCTCAAGGTAACAAAAATAATTTCTATTCTGAGAATGTAAGATCTGTTAAAGATGGGGTATGACTATAGAAAATTTTACAGACAAACAATATCAGCTCCTCTTTGGTAGAAATTCTTCTGTTTAATCTTGACAGTCACCCTAGAAGTTGTATGTGATCCATCATCTCCATTTGATTGCTGGTGCTCAAAGGGACAGAGGAACTTACTGAGGGACGTACAACAGAGCTTAGATGACAGAGTCAAGGTCAAGAGGAAGTTAACTGACTCAGGTCCTCTTCAGACATACCTTCCCTGATCATTTGAAACATTAAATTTGAGATGTCAACAAAAGTATAACTGTGTGGAACAAGTACCAGTGTTCATTATTATCCAGAAATAATTGCTAAATTAATTCATTCAAGTTGTCTCTCAGACAGTTTTATCTGTGCTTCCTAAGATGTTCTGTACTGACGTCACTTAAACGTCTGCGCTTCACTAATTTTTGCCTCTTCCAAAGAAAGGCCATTTATTTTTAGCCTCACATATCATTCAGATCCTAACCATAGTAGGTTCTCAGAAAAATTTTGAACTTAATCAATTAGAAATATTTCAAGTTTATAAATGGAATGTCCATTTTACCATATATTCATATATATATATACATTCCATATGAAAACATATTTATATATTCTATAAATCTATATTACACTCATACATATGATTATATGCAATGGCATCATATTTACAGGAATTATTTTCCTAACATGAAGGTTAATGAACATATTCTGGCTTCTTCTAATATTATTTAGTATGACTTATGTGACTATTATAAAATTATACATTGAACAACAAGACCACAGAAAGGGGGGAAAGGGCATAACAGCCACAAATATTAATATTTCTTTAATAAAACAGTAACTTTTCTTTCATGCTTGCTTGAAGCCAGGGGGACAAAAGAGAAATAAAATTAGATAAACAATCTTTTTGATCTAACAAAATGAAGCATAATAATGCATCAAGAAATGTTAGATGTAATTGATCCTATGAGCGTTCCCACTGAGAAACACTCAGTAATTCTGATAAAATTGTCCAGAGAGACATGTTCTTTGCAAAGTTTCCTGTGCTCTAGCTGTGATTGGGAAGCTCAGGCTCTCTACTGAGTTTAGTAGACATTAATGAGCTGAAGAGCTTTCTATCAAGTATCTTATCTAGGATTGATAAAAGTGGGAATGGAAATATGGCTCAGCTGTTAAGAGCACTTGCTGCTTGCAGAGAATTTAGATTCTGCTCCTAGCACCCACATCATGTAGATTACAACTGTCTATGACTCCAGTTACAGAAGATATGAGCATCCTTTCTTCTCCATAGGCTCCTGCACACATTGTCTACACCTATACACATATACTGACACACAGAGACACACACACATGCATATAAAATAAAAAATATATTTTAGAAATAAATGAGAAAGTCACGATATACCTGACCATTATATTCATATTAGTACATGCAATGGATTTGGGCATGAACATGAATGGTCTGTGTTTATATATATATATATATATATATATATATATATATATATATATATATATATATATATATATATATATATATATATTCATACACAAACACAACACACATATATTCCTTCTGAGTACAACTTTTTCTCTCTTTAGGTGAATTCTGCATCTTTCAAAACTTGATCTTGTTGCCTGAACGGGATTGACTCTTTTCTTCATTGCATGAGTAGCTACATGAGGCAGTTCCTCTCCACTGGCCATGTTTCCTGGCTCAGCAGCAATGAGGCTCAAGACAGAGCCCTGTGTTAGAGCCAGGAGGAAAGTAGTACCCTACCATGCTAAATGTAGTGTGAAGACAGCAAGTTGGCCTGGGGGCTGCCTACAAATAGAAAAACAAATAGAAATACCAGTCCTGTGAATAAGCTGGCATGATTTTCAGTGTTTCTGGATTCTTTTATAGCTGAAGAAATCTTGGGCTTTTTAACTTAAATTGGAATGTTGACAAGGCCTATTGCAAGACCCCTAATGTAGCAGATCAGTAATATCTGGAAATCAGTCAAAGAAACGTTCACAATCACATTTCATAATACGTCAAATCAGAAAAATGAATGAAATTGTCTCACGAAGTGTACCCCAATCTGCATACCCCCCACTAAATGACATACATCACAAATGAATATAAGTTCATGCATAAAACACAGGCAGGTATTACTGAAATATTAAAACTTGGAAATATTCTTTTTTTTTTTTTTTGAGACAGGGTTTCTCTGTGTAGCTTTGCGCCCTTCCTGGAACTCACTGGGTAGCCCAGGTTGGCCTCAAACTCACAGAGATCCGCCTGCCTCTGCCTTCCGAGTGCTGGGATTAAAGGCGTGCATCACCACTGCCCAGCACAAAACCTAGAAATATTCTTACAAGAATAAAGTTGCCTGCATGAATTTTTGTGTCGCACTCCAAATAAATAATATTCCTCTGCTGAGGATGAACATTTTTTTTTTAACTGTTGTCTCACTAGACAATTTTGTCAATGTGTGTCCATTATAGTGTGTATTTACAGGAACCTAGATGATGTAGGTCCATGGCCATATAGACTGTGCAATCAATAGACTTAATAAATGAAGTACATGAGACTGTTGTAAGAATATCACAGCTACTATTTTATGTTATTATTTTCTGCAAGTATGAGTACACTCTAAAATAATAGTAAATTGTACAGCACAGTAAACATATAATCCAACCACATAGTGATTTATTAATATTATTAGGTATTAAGTACCATACCAAACACATTTGGATTGTTATAGCTTCATAATGCGGCATCAAAGGAGGTTTGTGTGGTCCAAGAGTAAAACCTCCTGAATAATGCATTGTGTTATGACTTTACCATGACTGTGTCACCCAGAAACAGGAGCTTTTCTGTTGTACAGGCTATGCCTGAGCTACGGGTTTATGAGACCTCAAGTGCCTATGAAGTAGTGGGAGGAAGAGGCGAAAACTAATTCCTTCTTGATCATGATAACTTCTAGATATGGGCAAACAGAGGCCTTAGGCTTCCACACAAGGTAGTCTTGAGAGGAACTATCAAGTAAGAGTAGGGTCTTCCCCTGCAGTAAAAATGATAACCAATATCCAGTGTCTGTTGCTCTATCTAGATATACTAATATGGCAGAAATGAATGTGGGCTTTCTGGTGGTGCCTACATATGGTGTACTATAGAGTGTCTCTCAAAGTTTGTTTCCAATCTAGAGTTCCACGTATAAAGGGTTTATTTAGTGGGATATCAATCAGGGACTTGCAAAAGAATGTTTGCAACTAGGAGTCTAAAATCTTAACTTCATCATACATCGATCTGTCTGTCTATCATCTGATATATGTTTTAGAGGCATTTCTCTGATAAGGTATTTTTGAGTAAAATTGGGATCTCTAATCCAACAAAAGAGTTCATTTTGTAAATTAGAGTTTCATCATTATTTTGAAAAAATTGATGAAGAAAAGATAGATTGGATTTTAAATCCATTCACATTTTCACAATATATTGAAAAGAAAGAGTTATTAGTACTTTTAAACATAATTCAATATAAATTTTAAATGGTTATAAAGTGATTTTCATTAGTTTAATATCTGGCTGCATGAATGAAGTTTTTGCTGAAAATGATTATCCCGAATTTGAAACGACAGTCAAGACAAGTCTTGATCAAGAATTTCATGTAACTATTTCAAGCAAACAAAGTTATTTAAAAGTGTGTGTTTTTGTTTCAAAAGAAAGCACAGGTTTCTCACTATGTACTAAAATATTTTAAAGTTTTACCCAATTTAATATTTCATATATGTCTTTAATATTTAGAGTCTATAATTCTAAACAGTTATATGTAGCATGGGTCTTAAAGCGTCTTATTAATTAAAAAAAAAAAAACCCATGAGAGCCAGATATTGGGGTGAGCACTGAAAGATCAGAGAAACTAAATAAGCCACAGACAACCTTGCCTCACAAATTCCTCAGTTGATCTTGTTTTCTCAAACTAAAAGCTTCTGAGTCCTCATCCGAATGGATCTCAGCTGAACTGCTGCTCAAAAGCCTAAAAGCTTAAAGACGCTCTAGTTCCTGGTCTTCACACCTTATACATCTTTCTGCTTCCTGCCATCACTTCCTGGAATTAAAGGCATGTTGTGTCTCCATGCCCGGCTGTTTCCAGTGCAGCTTTGAACTCACAGATATTCAGATGGAGCTCTGCCTCATGAATGCTAGGATTAAAGGCGTGTGCAACCACTGCCTAAACCTATGTTTAATATAGTGTCTGTTCTGTTCTCTGACCCCCAGATAAGTTTATTGGGGTGCACAATATATCAATCACAGTTATATAAAGACAAAAAATAATAATGGTATCAGTTTTTGTTTTTGTTTTTTTTTTTTTTTTTGGTTTTTCGAGACAGGGTTTCTCTGTGTAGCTTTGCGCCTTTCCTGGGACTCACTTGGTAGTCCAGGCTGGCCTCGAACTCACAGAGACCCGCCTGGCTCTGCCTCCCGAGTGCTGGGATTAAAGGCGTGTGCCACCACCACCTGGAGGTATCAGTTTTACTAAATGTCATTTGTATGTTTCCAAATAATTTCAGTTAATTTTAATGTCACATGTGTATATTACTTATTTTTCCTATGATTCCCAATCTCTAAAATAGGCAAATAACTCATAATTCTTGATTTTTCATATTTACTGCAATGGTTATCTTTAACTGTCAATGTGACACAACTTAGATCACTTTTGAAGAGTCTCAATGAAGGATTATCTATACTGGATTGCCCCATGGGCCTGTCTGGTAAGGATTGTGTTAACTGATGTGGGAAAAGCCAGCTCAATGCAGGTGGCACCATTCCCTAGGCAAAGGGGTTCTTAAACTGTATAAAAATGGAAAAGTCATGCTGAGCAAAATCAAGGAAGTGAGCAAGCACGTATGCCTTTACTTTTCTCTGCTCTTGATGGAATTTGATAAGATTAGCTGTTTGAAGTTTCCACCTTAACTTTGCTACAGTGATGTATGTTATAGAATATTCCTTTACATTATGTGAAGATATATCACTGTAATTGGTTTAATAAAACACAAAACAGTCAATAGCTAGGCAGGATTTTTGGGACAAGGAGAATTCTGGGACATGGAGGAAGCATGACATGTAGAAGATGAGGTAACAAGCCATGAGCCACTTGGCAGCACATAGATGAATAGAAATGGGTTAACTTCATTTATAAGAGCTAGTTAGAAACAAGCCTAAGCTATCAGCTGCACTCATAATTAATAAGAGGTCTTGATGTCATTGATTTGGGAGCTGGCTGGTGGGACAGAGACAGATTCCCTAAAGATGTACTGTAACCTGGGATTGTAAACTAAAACAAATCCCATTCTCCTCTATGTTGCTTTGTGTTAGGGTATTTATCACAGCAACAGAAATGAAACTAGAACATTCATATTTATTTTCTTTTACTTCTTTCCTTTTTCTTTATTAAGAAATTTTCTACTCACTCCACATAATATCCACAGATCCCCGCTCCTCCCTTCTCCCACCCCCCAGCCCTCTTTCCCAAGCCACCCCGCATCCCCACATCCCCCAAATCTAGGTCTCCCATGGGGAGTCAGCAGAGCTATTTTCTTCCTATGTTGAACTTGACTGACATATATATATGACCATACATATATATGACCTTATAACTATGACATGCTGAATTAATGATAGAATGTGCTGGCTAATTTTATGTCAGCCTAACACAAGCTATATTCTTTGAGGTGGGAACCTTGACTGTGAAAATGCCTTTGTAAGATTAGGCTGTAGCAAAACCTGTAGAGTAATTTCTTAATTAGTGATTGATGAGGGAGGGCCCACTCCATTGTTGGTGATACTACCCCTGGGCTGATAGTCCTGGTTATGATAAGAAAGCAGGCTGAGCAAGCCATGAGAATTAAGTTAGTAAGCAACACTTTTCCATGACCTCTGCATCAGCTCCTGCCTCCAGGTTCCAGCCTTACTTGAGTTTCTGTCCTGACTTCCTTCGGTGAAGAACTACAATATGGAAATATAAACAAATAAACCCTTTCCTCCCTAAGGTTTTTTTCATCATGCCCATGGTATTTCATCTAATCAATAATAATCCTAACTAGGATGTAGAGTATGAGATTTGAGATTGGCTCAAAGAAAAAAGATCATGTTGCCTCTAATGGGAAACTTAAATAAGGAGAACTATTCCTACAATCTTTGCTACTTTGCAAGATATATATTACAATCTAGGAAGTGGACTCCCAGTTCCCACTGACAGTTCAGATGGCTTTAGCTAGAGCTGGCATCTTGATTCAAACTCCATCAGACATTCTGAGTTAGTTCAACTAATCTAATTATCCATGACACAGAAACTGCATGCATTTAAGGGATAAGGAGAACTTGCTACATAAGAATAGACAGTGGCATCAATTGATTATGTCATTATTATAAAACTATGGTGCCTTGGCTATTGTTACAGTATCAATAATTCTGCATACAGCTCAAATTACAAATTTTGGATTGAGCCATATGATGGTCAGTGGTTATCATTAACGTGACTGAACCTAGAATTATCAAGGAGATAGACTCTGGGCATGCCTGTGAGGGATTATCTTGATGACTTTAATTAACACACAGAGACCCATCTAGGTTTTTATTTTGGGGGGCATATATTCTCTGAGCAGAGGATCCAGAATTATAAAAATGAGAGAGTAAGTTCCCAGTACCATGCTTATATTACTCTCTCCTGATTGAGGAAGGAATGTGAGCCTCAAGCTCTGACTTCCTTACCATGATCAGTGGTACCTTGAATTGTGAACTTAAATCAACTCTTCTTTTTGGGAATTGTTTTGTGTAAGTATGGTATCACAGCAAGAGGAAAGTAAAGAAACCAAGTGTTGTGGGATATGTGCACACTGTATGAAAATGAATTGCTGTGGTTGCTCTAAAAAAAAAAAAAAAAAAAAAGCTGAACAGCCAATAGCTAGGCAGGAGGGATAGATAAAACTTCTGGGCAAAAGAGAGATTTTTGGGAAGAAGAAGGCAGAGTCATCAATCAGATGAGGAGGAAGTAGCATGGGCAGTATGGAAAGATGAGGTAACTAGCCATACAACAGATACTAGATTAAAATAAATGGATCAATTTAATTTACAAGAGCTAGTAGGACAAGCCTAAATTAAGGCCGAGCTTTCATAATTAATAATAAGTCTCCAAGTCATTATTTGTGAGCTGGCAAACCAAAGAAAAATCTGAACTGCAACCAAGACAAAGCATAATGGCAAACAAGAAAAAGATTTTCATTATTGGTCTCAGGGTGAATAGAAGTCTCAGGTGCCCATCATCAACATCTAAAGATTATGTTTGGCATGATCTTCTTAATACCATTGCCCCAAATTTTACACCACAGTGGTGTATTGCATGTGTTTACTACAAATCATTATAATTTAATAACTCCATTATTGGCTTTCCATCACCCTTATTCCCAACAGCTAGTGACAAAGTTCCCAGGATATAACAGGTTTTTAATTCTATCCTTTCATTTATGTATTTAAAATATTTATTTTTATTTATGGTGTGTGTGTGTGTGTGTGTGTGTGTGTGTGTGTGTGTGTGTGTGTGTTAATCTGTGGGAAGGTATTCCCGTAGGTCAGAAGAAGGCATTGGATCTCCTGGAGCTGGAGTTACAGGCAGTTGTGAACTACCCTGTGTGTCTGTTGGCAACTTAACTCCAGTCCTCTGGAAGAGCAGCAAGTGCTCTTAACCACCACACCACAAGAGCATCTCCCCAGTCCTGAATTTTTAAAAAAAATTGAGTACATGCATTATATATGTACATATTAGTGTATATTAGTGACTTTCCATCAGTAATACATAATTTTGAATTCATACAATCTGTTAAATGGAGCATACTATAAAAACCATGCTATAATGAGCAACACTATCTGCGAGGCAACCATTCCTAATTTAATTATCAGAGCGAATTCATGGTTAACCTAGTTCTTCGGATTACGACTCTGAACATAATAAAGCCTGTGCACATTTCTCCAGGCACAGTTCTGGAAAGTACAGAGTGAGATTAGAACTGAGACAGACTTGTTGGATTCTGAGCTTGGGTTCTTTAAGCACTGCAGCTTTAAGGTATTAGCCTCCATTCCAAATTATTAATGGCTCAATCTACAAAGGGAATTGACTTTTTACTACTTTTGAATATTTTTTAAAGTGAAACAATATATCTATAAAGAGTCTTCCAAATTGTCTGGAAATGTTTCTCACTAATTAAAATGGAATTTTTAGGCTATAAGTTAGAAGTGGTTCCATCATTAATCATAAGTATATAATTAAAGATGAAAATGAATTAAATATCTCTACTACACAATTAGCTGAGGTAAGGGGACTTAATACTGATGCAGGAAGAGTCCATGGGCACATGAGTTGTTTGTAGGAGAGATGTATGCACAGATGGGACTCCCACATGCAAGTGGTGTATAATTCATGTTTATTGCAGAGAAAAGTTTGATGCAGGGCTGTAATATGGAAAATAAACTGTTGAAATCGCTTTGCTCTTTTTGTTCCAAAGAGTTAGTGCAAAGGCAAATTAATACACAAAACTTACACTGAGCACATTCTGCTCAAAACTAAATTAATTTCAAAGCCCTTAATTCAGTTTTTAAAAGTGAAACCACTCCAGTAACTCAATTTATGTGTAACTTACCCTTTGTTTTTTCAACTCAATTTAAACTTAATCACATTATATTTAAAACCTTGAAAAACAGGCAGTTCTTAATATATGGGAAGCACCTATTTGCCAGTTTACAAGTTTACAAATAGGTGTATTTTCCAGTTGGTAGTAACAGATCTATAGATAAATTCATAATTTCATAGCTGTCTATAAATTCCATATAGGTGAGATTAACCAGGATGCTGCTCCTCCTAACTATATCATGCCCATGCAGGCACAACTGTAGCCTTTGAAAAGGTTTATCCTGATTTTCAACTCCCAATTTTTTTCCTTCTTAACCATTTCAGTCATGTTGCACAGCCAGAGTACTGGTTTTTTAACTATGATTTTCAGAAAAAGACCATGAATCCACTAAGAGACCTCACGGTTGGCAATGTCACTGAAGCATATTCTGTTTTTCTTCATTCATGCATCCCCCTCTTCTCTACTGATGTAAGCAGTCTGCTCTAGTTGATCTCTGTCACTGTGATAAACACCATGATCAAAAGCAATTTGAGGAGGAAAGGGTTTACTTCATTTTACAAGTTAAGTTTATTATCAAGAGAAGCCCAGTTAAAAGGGTTCGAAGTAGAAACCACAGAAGAAGTACTCCTTAACGGCTTGTCTCCAGCTTCATGGTCAGCTATCATTTTTATGAAGTTCAGGCCCTCCTAGGAATGGTGCTTTCTAGAGCAGACTGAGCCCTCCTACACCAAGTAATTAGTTATCAAGAAAATGCCCCCAAGTCATATCCACAGACCAATCAAGTGACATTCTTCTCAGAGGCTCCCCCTTCTCAGGTTGTTATTAGGTTGACAACCAACACTGCTCACCACATCGTCTGAACAATTCCTATTGGTGTCACAGGTCACTGATTGTGATGGTCAGGTTTGATCGTGCACTTGATGGAATTTAGAATGACATAGGGGACACCCTTCTGGGAATATCTATGATGACATTTTCATAGATATTTAACTGCAGTGAGAAGGCCAAGCCTGAATGTGGGTGGCATCCTTTCATGGGCTGGGCTACCATACTGTATAAAAATGAGAAAGTGAGCAGAGGTCCAGCTTTCTGACTGTTTTGTAACACATATACGATCAGTCACCACATGCTTTTACTGACATGACTTTCCCGTCATGATGGACTGTTATCTTCAAAGTGTGATCCCAACTCAACTCTGTCTTCCTTAGCTACGTCTGGCAGCTTTTTTGCCACTGCAATGGTGACTGGTGCAGAAAATTGAGAGATGTTGTTATGATAAACCTGAGCCTGTTTAATCAGCCATTGGAACTAATTTCTAATGAGAACGTCAAAGAGCTTGACCTTAAGCTAGAGACGCTCTAGAGTGCTGGTTGTAAGCAGAACTCAATCAGTTATTCTTGTTTGAATGTGGAGGAACAGACTATTAAGAGAAAGATAGACAATGGAGGCCAAGTTCATATGTTTCAGAAGAGAATATGGACTCCATTAAGCACTGGAATAGAAGCCACTTGTAAAACTGAAATAAGACTTTTGAAAGAGAACAGCAAGTACTGAGTATTAATTGCCTATTATCCTATTTAAAGGGAACAATGGCTAAAGGAGGTAGGATTTTTGCTTCCCTGTTATACAGATAAGGAAATTGGGGCTCATAGTTATTAAATAACCCACATTACAAAGCAAATGTAGAAATAATACTCCAGCTTAGCTCTGATGGACCCTACTCACAGAATGCTCTTATTTAAAAGTATCAAACTCTGTGCTATTACTATTACTATTGAGGTTTCATTTGTGGATTTTAAAAATGTAACTAAACACTTTTACACAGGAGAACAATTTTAAAAATTATAATGTACAAAGTTCTTGCCATTGATAGTATGCAAAGAATCTAATATATTCAGTACTGGAAGTATACATTATGGTCTGAAGTTTAATTTGAAAACCTTATACTCTTTAACTATCAATGCCATATTCACTCTTTCCAAGCGTAAAGCTGGAATTTCTATTAAACAATAGTTAAATCACTTTCACCAGCTGAGAGACAGTCTCAGTGAAGGCAACCAACCAAGAAAATATAATTGTCCAAAATACTTAATACAATTAGCCTTAAAATTAACTAAAAGGGGACATTGAAATAAGACAAAAGAGTTTGGGAATAATAAATTGATAATCCATAAAAATTTTAACTTCCCTATACAGAATGAAGATTAAAAAGAAACAATTAAAACCAGGATTCTAAAATCATCAACATATCAGATGTGGATTTTTAATCACATTTGTTTATTACATTGCAGGTTGAATAACTTTTCATCCTTCAGCATTTCATCTGCATCCTGTCTGTTTATAGGTCAGGGAATTAGATGGATAATTTTTCCTACTAGAGGACTGGTATGTGCTTGCCAATGCCCTGGCTTTTCTGAGAGCTGCTGGATTTGTGTGCCAGGGATTTTGATGCTGATGCCTAAGACCCCCTCAGTTCCTACAAGAAATGCTTGGCTCAGGTTTTCATTTGCATAAAGCAGGAAGTCAGCTACATGAATGACAGAGGGAGATAAGAAAGAAAGAAAGAAAGAAAGAAAGGCTGCAGGGAAGAGAGATGCTCTGTGCTTTTGTGACAGAAAATCCCAGGAATGCAATGAATTTGACTAGATGTTCCATGTTGCAGAGCAGAGCAGAAATAAGGACATTTTCTCATCATTTACACACATTGTGAGGTTTTATCCTAAAAGATGCAAATTTTTAGAAAATAAAGGAGTTTGGCAACAAACTCTAAATAATTGTGTTTCTTTAAAACTATTTAACTAGCCGGGCAGTGGTTGTGCACACCTTTAACCCCAACATTCCGGAGGCAGAGGCAGGTGGATCTCTGTGAGTTCGAGGCCAGCCAGGTCTACAGAGAGAGATCCAGGACAGGCACCAAAACGACACAGAGAAACCCTGTCTCAAAAGAAAAAAAAATCAAAAAAACAAAAAACCACTCTTTAATTGAAGTAGAATATCCATGAAGAAATGTAAACAAACAGACAGACAGACAGACAGCTGCACGTCATAGAGCTAGGAAATCTATACAGTCATGAAAGAACACAAGGAAGAGAAATTTCTCAGCATCTCTGGTCTAACTTTTGCCTCTTTTTAAATCTCTATAAGAATAATTACATGATTAAATATGAAGTTAGTATTCAAGTTATACAGAAAAATGTCAGGAAACATCATCTCATTGAACCTTGCTTAGAGATCACCTCTTCTCCAGGCATCATTTTTCACTGTAGCTTTTCAGAGACTTCTTATAGTTTTGATTTTTGTTTGTTTGATTGTTTTTGTTGTTGTTCTTTTTTCCTGAGTGTTCAGTATGGAGGAACTTTTCTGTTAAGGTTCAAACCCAAGGCAAATGGGTGAGGTGCTTATTTAACATATCAAAACAGACCTGGCCTCCAGGTTCTCCCAGCGTCCCTCAATCCCTACCTGTTATAGGGTATGGCTGGCATACCTTACCCTCTACCCTGAACTCTCCAGCCGAGGAACTGGGCTGTACTCCCCTCAGAGGCTCTTCCCTATGTAATCCAAACATTTAGTTACCTGCTGCTTTTGTACCATTGGCTTCCTGGCTGCTGCACCTCTTTCTTCTCTTCCCCTTCTCTTTTCCCCTCTCCCTCTCCCCACATGACCCAGCTCAGTTTGGTCACCTCCACTCTGGACCCTCCCAGATTTCCCTGCCTCTACATGTGCTTTCCTTTTTTTATCTACAATAAACTTTATCCTCCACAATGTCTAGGAGCTGGCATTCCTTTTCTTTTTATTTTTATTTTTTCATTCAATTTCTTTTTTTTTTTTTAAATTTTTATTTTGCAATACAATTCAGTTCTACATATCAGCCACAGATTCCCTTGTTCTCCCCCCTCCCGCCCCCCTCACCTTCCCCCCAGCCCGACCCCCATTCCAATCTCCTCCAGGGCAAAGCCTTCCCCACAGACTGAGATCAACCTGGTGGACTCAGTCCAGGTAGGTCCAGTCCCCTCCTCCCATGCCGAGCCAAGGGACCCTGCATAGGCCCCAGGTTTCAAACAGCCAACTCATGCAATGAGCACAGGACCCGGTGCCACTGCCTGGATGCCTCCCAAACAGATCAGGCCAATCAACTGTCTCACCCACTCAGAGGGCCTGATCCAGTTGGTGACCCCTCAGCCATTGGTTCATATTTCATGTGTTTCCGTTTGTTTGGCTATTTGTCTCTGTGCTTTATCCGACCTTGGTCTCAACAATTCTCGCTCATGTCCCAAGTAGTTTTTGGCAAGGAGCATGTATATAAATTAATCCTTCCTACTTATTTTTCATTATGAAAGCAAATCAGGTGTCTGTTTTAATGCAGGATGGTAGAAGTGTATAATCTGTAGTAAATAAGAAACAGCAATGCAGCATTTTGAAACAAATCTAGTTTTCAGCATTGAAACACAAAGCACACCTTAACTCAGCTATGTAAACTTTCAAGATAACTATGAGAGTGTTCAGAAAAAACAGGCAGTTATATGCTGTGGGATGTTCTGTATGCTGTGAATATGTGTTGCTCTGATTGGTTGATAAATAAAATGCTGATGGGCCAGTAGCCAGGCAAGAAGTATAGGTGATAAGCAGAGAAGGAGAATTCTGGGAAGAGGAAGGTTGAGTCAGGAGATGCCAGCCCACTGTCCAGGGAGCAGCATGTAATGGCACATAGGTAAAGGCACAAAAAAAAATGTGACGACATATAGATTAACAGAAATGTGCTGAGTTTAAATATAATAGCTAGTCAGTAAGAAGCCTGAGCTAATGGCTGAGCAGTTTCAATTAATGTAAGCCTCTGTGCGTTTACTTGGGTCTGAGCGGCTGCAGACTGGTTGGGACATAGAAAAACATTCAGCTACAGCTATGTGTTGTGGAATCATCTTTTGGTACACTCTGAATATGTGCACTTTGGATTGGCTTAATAAAAAGGCTGAACGGTCAATAGCTAGGCAGAGAGAATGCTGAGAATAAGGGCAGATTGGGAGGAGACTTAGAGGAAGCAACATGGATAGTAGAGAGTAAAGGCAATAAAGCCAGGAGGCAGAAAGTAAATTAATAGAAATGACTTAATTTAAGATATAAGAGCTAGCCAGGCGGTGGTGGCGCACGCCTTTAATCCCAGCACTTGGGAGGCAGAGGCAGGCAGATCTTTGTGAGTTTGAGGCCAGCATGGTCTACAGAGTGAGTTCCAGGAAAGGCGCAAAGCTACATAGAGAAACCCTGTCTCGAAAAACTAAAAAAAAAAAAAAAAAGATATAAGAGCTAGTTAGAAAAAAGCCTAAACTCCTGGCTGAGCTTTTATAATTAATAAGAAATCTCTGTGTGGTTTTTTGGGAGCTGGCTGGTGGGACAGAAAAGTCTGCCTACAGGTATGATGACTCATTTCTGTCACCTCAGGAGTTGGGAAGTTGAGGCAGCATAATTTTGTGAGTGATTAGTATAGACTAAAAAGTGAGTTCCAAGCCAGCCTGAGCTATAGTATGAGATGTTTTCTCATAAAAACAAACAAAATGGGCCAGTGAGATAACCCAATTCAGTCAGTTAAGCACTGCCTTTTAAGCATGAATACCTGAATTGGATCTCCATGACCTTTGGAAAGGAAGTTGTACATGGTAACATGATTATAATCCCAGCACTACTGAAGTAGATATAGGCAGATCATTGGGATACATTGCTCAACCAGCCCAGCCTACCTGGCAAATTTCAGGCCAGGGAAAGATCTTCTCAAAATCAAAGTGAGTGGTATCTAAGTAGCAACATCTGAGGTTGTTGTCTAGTATATGAACACACATACATACACACACACACACACACACACACACACACACACATACACACACTGGGAGGGGCATGCACCCATCCCCTACATTAAGCATACAAGAAAAAAAGCAAGACAGAAGACTAGAATGGGTTGTTCAATCATTCAGCGTACATGTGGCACTTGTAGGGGACTGGATTCAATTTCTAACACTTATACAGTAGCTCTTAATCATCTATAACTTCATTTCTAGGATATCCTATTTCCTCTTCCAGCCTTCTTGGGGTACCAGACAAGTACATGATGCACACACACAAGCAGAACACTCATACACATAAAAATAAATATAAATAAATCTTGGAAGAGCAAAAGAGACTTTAGACAACTTCATAGAAAAGTTTTAAACATTTATCATAATTGCTAAAAGATAGTGAGACCAATTTTATGTTTATTAATGGTCAAGGAATCCAAAAGTAAAACCCACAGATAGTATATTAACCCCCCCCCATACACACAATAACAAAATAATCATCATGCCTGAGACCAATATTCCATTGGAATTCTTAAAACATGTCTTCTAAATTTTTCATCCAAAAGAAAGAATAAATTGAAGAAAACTAAGAGCTGCAGCTTTGCACTTTAAGCATCAGGAAATGTGGTAATTTAATTATTCACTGGGTCACTTTTAGAAACTTGTGTCTCCCTCCTGTGGACTCTTGGTATACTGTCATTAAATTTTATTAAAGACAACTCATGCCAGGTTCCATTAACATAGAAATGGTCAGAAACCTGAAAGGAAGAGGCTTATTTCCTCTCTCTTGTAACAGAGTCAAGACTCCTCTACTGGGCAGCAAAGAGCTTCATTGGCCAGACACAGCATGTCTGAGCACATTGTCTGTCCCACACTGCTCCTTCTCTGTCAGAGCCCAGGAAGAGCAATTTGCGTAATTGTCCACTCCCAATACCCTTTCTCAGCCCTGGTTCTTTTTAGAAATGTTTTACCTTGAAAACACCTCTTTGCCTGGCCTCTAATGGACCAGTGTTTTCTCCCTTTCTTCTCTGACCCCAAAATATACCTTTCCTGCATCTTATATTGATCCTTTTATGTAATCACATTACTGAGATGTGATTTGCCAAATTGCCATTATTATTAATAATAAATCCATTATTATTTTCTATTCTTGGTAACATGATTTACTCTAAGGCCTCCTCTCCTATCACTGTGAAAGTGAGTCCTTTCCCGAGAAGCCACATCACCAAGCTTGGAAGTGTGGTCCAGTGTGGTGTCCTCTACTGGCTAGAACAAGTAATTGGTATGAGCTCAGCTCTTCCTCCCTCAGTTCCTCCTATTGTAGACTTCCTTTTCCATGCTGGGTAACAATGCACATGAAAAACCTTTATTTGTAGCTGAGGAGGTATCTCAATGGCTAAAGCACTGGCTGTGCAAGTGTGAGCATATGAGTTTCAAACCCCAGAACCCACATAAAAAGCTACATGTAATGGTATGTGTCTTTAGTCCCAGAACGGTGAGAAAGGAGGTGGAGACACAGGAGCTTGTAGGCCAGTTAGTATGGTGTACTCAATAGTAAACAAGAAACACTTTCTCAAACAACACTAGAGGTTTCCCTCTGACCTCTACATGCATCATGTGGCAAATGCATGCCAGTTCTCACACAAAAAACACAAATTAATTAAAAATAACATTAATAACAGCCTTTATTCTTACATTTCCTTTCACATCTCCTCAGCGGCTATGTCCCGTGAGCTTTAGAACCATTATATCCTGTTTCTCCTTTCTGCTTTCTTACCAGCATGGGAGCTCACGTGACTTACTGAAAACTCTCTTTTGCCTAGTTTCTTTGCAAAGGCTCCAGGCTATGCCTTCTGACAGTAGGATATCTCAACATGTTTTTGCGTCAAAGTCAATGTCGTTTGAATGAACCACAGTCCAAAGCCACCCATCAAGAATATACTCAGTTCTCATATCCCATTTTGAGATCACTTCTTAGACCTAAGTGGCATCATCAAGTTGATTTGAATAACTGTCTTTCATTTTTCATTTTTGCCCTTTTCTCCAATCTCTCACATGCCTGGGGATGCTATCCTGATATTAACATTGATATTTTGCTCCAAGGCTAATACGTGTATGTAGACTGCTCCTTTTTGTGTCAAGATAAATAGTCACTATTTATTCCCTCATCTTCAGACTCTTTGGCCCTTTCCTTCCATGGTCTGAGTCCCAGAAGGCTGTATTACATGGCTGTAGTGACTCATGAGGCAGCGTTTCTACCTCAGTGGACTTTACATTTGGTCTGGCCAACAGTGCACCATAGTTGATGAGAAGGTAGGGAGAGAGGTGCGTGGGGTATTTCTTTCTCATTCCTTGCTCTAGGCCTTTTCCCACCCTGATTTTGACTTGTTTCCTCCCTAGGTAAAGCTCTTGCAGCACACTCCAATATGTTTCCATCCCTCCTTGAGCTTCAGCAAAACTATTTCCTTCTGTTGGCTCCTTCTAGGCTAGTGGGTTAACAGCTTCCTATGGTATCTATTCTCTGCACCTTCACAGTCCCCAGTGAGTTGCCCTGAAACCATCTCCTCTCTCGGTGAGTAGTTCCTTTATTAAGGATCCTGGAAATATCTGAATTGGATTCTGTCCCCTGCTGACAACCTTGCTGAAATGAAGGGGTGACATGATCCACTTAGCATGCCCCATAGGCAATTTGTTCTTGCATTTGTGACTGTGTCCTACTGTGCATTGCATTCCAGTTTTTGTATGTGTGTACACTCTTCTACTTGGCTGTGAGTAAGCTCTCATTGAATATTTATTTTTGGAAGTTCCAGAGAGTCAATATACAACTTGGATTATGTATAGGCTCAAATACTTGTGAGTTTCACTGTACTAAACAGCAGTAAATTATGTCAAAGAGCACAGAATACAATAACAGAGAAAAGGAGGGGTACAAAGCATAATTTTCTGGACAAAGGCTCTTCTTAGAAAGAAGCACACTCCCTTAGTAGTGACTGAATATGTATTCTCTCATTACCTTGTTTCTGCTTCTGCCTTGTGTGAGTAAAACCTCTGCCTTACCCCCATGTTTTCTCATTGCTATACATCACTGGAGTAACATTTTTTAAATAAGAACATTATGAAAGCTAAGTGTTTATTAATACTTCTAGAAAAACAAGAAAATGAGAATTAATATTTGTAACTTTAAATGCTGGTATGTCTGGAATTTCACTAGGGAGAAATAAACAAAAAATTCCTTTCATGTTTTGTTTATATGTATTTCCCAACAGCAGTCTCATAATCCAAGATTACAGGGTCTGGAGAAGAAAAATAAACAGTGGACTAGAGAGAGATGGTTTAGTGTTTAATAATACTTGGTTTCAAAAAATCACAATTTGGTTCCCAGGATACATGCTGGCAGCTCACAATTACCTGAAACTCCAGGTATAGTGGGTCTCATGCCCTCTCCTGGCCACTGCAGGTACCCACACATGTGCACACACACAGCCATAGACATATTATTATATACACATGTTAATAGAAACAGAATATTTTTTAAAAATAGCAAAAAGTAAACAAACCCAATACCAACAAAAGTTTGCTACCACCAACCCTCCAAATATCCATAAAGTAGCACTTTTGGATTAGATTTGTTTCTTTGGCTGCTTCTAAAGATTTTATTTTGTTTTTCACCATGAAACTCAGAAAGCAACAGAGGAGACAAGATAGCTAAAGAATCATCCCTTTACAGAGATTTGAGGAAAGAACTTTCAGACATGGAATTCTCGGTCTTCATTTTCATTGCAACTTCAAGGTAGTTGGGGAAGCAGGCTATTTCTAGCACCAAGTATGTTAACAGGATGCTCCTATTCAGTACAAGGAAGTAAGCAGCCTCCTTAGACACAACCCTGCAGGCCTAGAGGACAAGCTGCAATTCAGGAAGTAAGTGGAGAGGCCACTAACATGCTGTGCTCTTGAAAGTGAGAGAGAAAGAGAAAGCAATGATACAGATGAAAAGAAGCACTGCTGTCCTCATTTCTGAGAATTTAACCAACATACCAGGAAGTGATACATTAGTAGGAGAAAGAGAGATCACTCTCCCTTCTTCACTAGATATTGCATTTCACTGCGTAGATCCAAAAGGAACTGCAGCACTTTCACGGCCAGGTTATACCGCTATTATGTAACGAGTGAGTAATCAGTAAAGACACTGTATCCTTTTAACCAATTACATTACTATGTTCAAGTCACACAACTCTTTTTCAAACTTAAAGTTTGGATTTGCTTCCTTTTATCTACATTTAGCCAAGGCTTCCTGGAAAGCATCACTTTTTCTTATAATAAAATTTTCTTAGAGTCAGATGTCTAATGTGTTTTTATTAAGGTGACTCACAAGCTATATCATCAGGAGTAAAAATTTGGAAAAGGGAAGTGATATATGAGACTAGAAATTAAGTCTAGGATAAGAATAGATTTTTTGCCCTTACCATGATAGCTGAAAGCATAGCAGTTTAAAACATGAGTAAGGATTGTAATACTGGCACTCACCCTTGTTGTACAACCTAAAAACTTATCCTACCACAATGACTGGGTTATTCATTTCCAAGAAGTTCAGAGCCTTAAAACATTCCAGATTCATATATATTGTTTTAAAGCATTATCCAAAATATCAAACAATACAGAGAAAGTAAAATTTCTTTTGTAACGGTTTGTCAGCCTTCTATCCGAACACAAGAATACCTTCAGATGAAATGTCCTGTTAGAATATTACTTTAAATTCAGGGTATGAAAGAGACTTCTCAACTGACTTGGAGAAACATGATATATTCTCCCTGCCTTTCTCCTTTGTAAAGCTTCACACTGTGCCTCCATTTTGAAGGATTTAAGAATTTCTGTCCAAAAAAATTGATTGTTTATAAACCACCATTAGAGAAAAATGATAGGCAATTGGGAGCTTAGTGTGTTTTCATATCTATGACTATCTCAAGAATCAGTTTGGTCCTTTGGGATGTACTGCCTTTGGCTCATTTGCTTTCATGGCCTGTGAATAGTTCTACTTTTTGTTTGTGTGGAGAAAATGAAGAGCCAATGATGGGTTATGATTTGGAGACAAATATATAAAATATGGATAGTTTGGAATTTACATCCCAAATGATTTTTAACACAGCATAAATGCTGATCTTTGGGACAATTACAAGTAAAAAAATAATTTTAAAACCTTAATCTTTATTGATATCAAGTGAAATGGACAAAGTGATAAAAAATAACATGACATTTTGGTACAGGGGAAAAACAAAAGATAAGAATGTTTCACAGCTTGTACCTGGGATATAGAAGAAAACTGCTGATTCATCCCAAGTATAGTACTGATAATTAGAAAGACAACATCAAGGCAGGTCACTATGAGACCCAGTACGAAGGTAAACATAGTGCTTTGAAAATGATAATTCCTTAAGTGACTGAAAGGTATATCTGGTACCTGTTGGGCCACAAAGATCCAGCAAGTAATTCCTAAAAGGCCGTGCCATGATAAGCTGTCAAAGGAGAAGGGACTCAGGTTCCCAAAATGCAAGATAGATTACAAGCCCCCATGTAGAAAGTGGTAACCATTGTGTGGGGTCCTTTGAATATATATGATGGCTTCTACTTCTGTAGTTTTATGGCATTTCTGTGTGTACAAACATGTGTGTCTGCATCTATATGTGTTTCTCATGTTTTTTCTTTGGCTTTTTTTCTTCTGTTTGTTTGTTTTGTTCCCAGCTTGTTTTTGTTTTTAATCTTGTTTTATTATTATTTTTTAGAGGTCTCTTTGTTTTCTAAAAGGAGACAAAAATGGTATGGATTTGGTTGGAAGGGGGGAGATGGGTAGAATCTCACAGGAGTTGGGGGAGGGAAAAACATCATCAGAATATATTGCCTGAAACAAGCTATTTTCAATAAAAGAACAGAAAATAAAAAAGTCACAATATGAAAGAGGTAATGTTTAACTCTTTGTTCCACTGCTCCACCAGATCACAATCATGTTTCCACAGGTCAAACCTTAACCACCTCCATGTTGTCTAAAATTCTCAGGACTCAATATTCTCCTCATCATATACAAACCACTGTGACTTTTTAAATATGCTAATATAATCTCTTCCATTTCCTGTCAATATCTCCGTTGGTAGTTCATTACTCTGTGAAAATAATAGCCTCTGAGAAACTAGTACGACCAAGTTAGGACTAGTTCTTGAGCTTCAGTTCCTGCCTCTCACTTTCTTGTCCCTCTTGAAGGCCCCTAGCTCACTTTTTACTACACTTTTGCACTTGCTCTTCTCTGTACCAGGAAACTACTTTGTCTCCTCATGCGTATTCCAACCCACATGGCTCTTCCCACAGAAACAGAAGTCTTTTTGCAATACTATGCTTAGTGTTATACTGACGCTTTCTGAAACTTTATCACCATTTCCACAGCACTAACAACTATTTTATTTACTGTTCATTTGTCATTAGTGGTCTCATGAAGAAAGTCACATTTTTCATCACTGCTCTTGGAACACACAGTGGGCACTGATGTGCAGTAAATTCTCAAAAAAAAAAAAAAAAATCCCTGGGCAAGACAGAATAGAGACAAGAAAATGAAAAAGGTAATTAGAAAGGGAGGAAAAAGGAAAGGAGACTAGAGTGAAAGACACTAGAAAGGAAAAGAATCAAAAGAAAATAAGAGGCAGAACAATTCCTGAGCAGTAAAAACTTGTACGAAAGAATCAG
Source organism: Peromyscus eremicus (assembly GCF_949786415.1). Taxonomy (NCBI): domain Eukaryota; kingdom Metazoa; phylum Chordata; class Mammalia; order Rodentia; family Cricetidae; genus Peromyscus; species Peromyscus eremicus. Next base: position 121,984,729 of record NC_081418.1, on the reverse strand, counting down.
GATAAAATTTTGGAAAATGCACCATTATCTCCTTCATTCAATTAGCATTTAAGAGCAAGTAACAAATGACAAATGCCATGCTGGTAACAGGATTATGAAGATGGAGAATGAAGAAATATCAGTTAAAATATCCCTTTCACGGATGGGAGAATGACAGTTGAAATAAAAGTCTCTGCACTAGAGCAATGATTGAGTAGCTCAGAGCACTGGATAGGATACTCTTAAAGAGAAACTAGGTTCAGTTCTGAGCACTGAGTTGGTGAGCCTCAAACATCTTTAATTCCAGTTCCATAGAATCTGATGCTCTTTTCCAGCCATTGTTCATGTTGCATCAAATACTAGAATTCTCTCTGTTTCACTGGAATAACAGTAACTAGGGAACAATGGAAAGGAAAATGGCCTTTTATCAGAAAATATAAACTCATACCCAGGTTCTGCCTTATGTCAGCCATGTGTTATTGTGCAAGCCAATTCATCTCTCTGAGGTTCCTCCATTTCTTCCAAAATAACATAGGATTCATGGGGGCACACCTTTTAGCAAAATGATGCTGGTAGAAATGGTCTGATAATCACACACTGAGAAGGTGATGAGCAAAAATGTGTTGGGATTTTATGCCTTTCCCATAGCAGGGCTCACATCTTTATGCTCTGTGTGAAGAAAAGGCTAAGGGATGAGGTGGACTGATTTTCTATAATGGCTAAATACAGGTACCAATTGGGCAAATCATATCCCTCTCAAACAATACTCCAATTTGGTAGCCACATCACTGAGTCCCAAAGGGAAAAGGTTTTTCTTTAATACAGGAGTACCTATTAACAGTCTAATAACATAGCTTTCCTATGCCTCATAACCTGGCACACCAACTTCATATTATTGGATTATATTTATATACCTGAAAGATGGTATGCCAGTTTACTTCCACAAAAGGCGTGGAAACACACAAAGTTACTACAATATCCACTCCACGTCATACCAAGCTATGTGACATACTATGATAGATACTTTTAATGTTGTTGCGAGGTAGAAAAACAGATTCATGGAAGGAAGTACTTTATTTCTATAACACTGATATGGTATACTTTGTCATAATTACTATTCTATGCCTATAGGTCATTAATGACCCATTAGTCTAGTAAATACTGATGTAATAAAAATCATGTAATCATACCTAAAAATTGTTACTATAAGAGATCAGTGTTCCAGTATGTTGGGGGATATAAATAAGCCTGAAGGATTACCAATTAAAGATACACTAATTGCTTTGATGAAGTAGTAAGCCCTGTGTGAATGGAGAATCCCAACTGTTTTGTTCTCTGTCTTTTGTTATATAATTGATGCAAACTTACAAAACAATAAGGATAGCAAGAGTTTTCCATATTCGGTGACCTCATGAATTTATCCTTTCAAATTATAAGGATGCCAATATAACAATACATGTTTTAGTAAATACTGGGAAATACTTGGAGTAAATATCAGTATTTAAAGAATCCCTCAAAGATCTCAAGGATCAAATGAGGATAGGAAATGGAAGATATAGATTTAAGAATAAATGGTTCAAGTAATTCCTTGTAGGTGTCTGAGGCCAGGTAGAGATAATGAACCAGCCTGCTTCCATCTTATACTTGAAAGCCATCTTGTAGTATAAACTAGATTCATTCATGTTTATGATTAAATCTGTTTTTCAAGGATTGGGCTATGCCTTACTTATAATCTTAACTATAAAAGGGGAAGTGCTATGGGATGGTCTGTATGTCAAATGTGTTGCTGATTGGTCAATAAATAAATCACTGATTGGCCAGTGGCCAGGCAGGAAGTATAGGCGGGACTAACAGAGAGGAGAATTGAGAGAACAGGAAGCTGGGTGAGAGAGACACTGCCAGCTGCCACCATGATAAGCCGCATGTGAAGATGCCGGTAAGCCACGAGCCATGTGGCAAGGGATAGATAAATAGAAATGGATTAATTTAAGCTGTAAGAACAGTTAGCAAGAATCCTGCCACGGCCATACAGTTTATAAGCAATATAAGTCTCTGTGTTTACTTGGTTGGGTCTGAGCAGCTGTGGGACTGGTGGGTGACAGAGATTTGTCCTGACTGTGGGCCAGGCAGGAAAACTCTAGCTACAATAAATGGTTCTGTACTGCCTATTCCAGAAAACAGCAACAATGCCTTTGTTTGAAAAGGTTGTTATGACCACACTGCTATGATTATCTTGTTATGATCACCTTGCAATAATGTCTTTGTTTCAGGAGGTTGTTATGACCAACTTATTATGCTTATGCTCTGCTTCTGTAACCCAGCCTATTTGTCTGCTACATACACCCTTTGGAAAACCCCTACTCCTGAACTATGAAAATCCTTATTGTTCCCATATCCAATGCTTATCTCCTGTACTCACCTTAAGGAGAGACAGCCAATGTACACACACAAAACAAAAACAAAAACAAACAACCTTGCTTGCTTGCTTTAATTTGGCCATGGTGACTTGGATAGGTAGTCTTTTTCCTTACCTTGGTGGGATTAATAGGCAGAATACTTGGCAAAATAATTCATGGTTGTTAAATGAGATGGGCTCCTGTGAACTCTATCAAATTTATTTCTACTCAGGAGACTAAAAATTAATAAAAAGAAAAACTACTCAAGGGCCATCAGAGGATAAAGTTTTAGAAAGCATGTAATGCAGTCAAGTCCATAAATGGGATTTTGTTTAAAAATGAGATTCTTTTATCAGGCTTAATTTGTAGAGGAACTGCATTCATTTACTCATTGTCCACCCAGAAAACAGGAATACCTAATGTCAACTTGAAAGTTTGTAGTGGACTGGCAAAACAGGAAGTTTACATCTTAATAAACCTTAAGGTCACTTGGGGGAATCCATCTGGAACTGTTTTAGATCCTCTCTCCTTAAGGAGTAGCTCTCATAGTACTGGAACGAACTATTTAAACTGCCAAGGGAAAGAAACAATCAATAGTCCTACTCAGCTGTAATCCCTACAAATAATAATGACCAGAATGGCAAGATTTTTCAAAAGATGCAACAGTGGCATTTATATCCAGAGACTATACAACAGCTATCTAGTTGAACTAAAGTCAGCTTAGCAAGTGAGACTTTGTGTGTGATACTGTCAACCTAATTGCTACCCCTGACAGGAGAGGTCATGGGCCCTAGATCACCTCTTACTATCACGTCACTAAACTAGTATAATTTCTAAGTCAATTCTAAGTGCATATTTTTATCCCCAGTAGACAAGTAAAGCTCTTTTTGCCACAGAGGAAGATAATGATGGGAAGCCACAACTGGTCAACATGCAAAGAACAAGTGATTGTTGAGTAGCCATCACCAATTGATGCATCTAGTATGCAGCCTTTATAGCTGAGGCTCAATGATATCTAGGTAGAAAGGGCAGAAAAATAAAAACATTTTAAGAACCAGAGGAACAGGGCAGCAATCTGCTTCAACATAGTGTCTTCTATACATGACAGGAAAGTTGCATCCAGGAAATCTCAACCATGTGGTTGTCTAAAGAGACCTAAAAAATAGCACTACCAATTGGCATCTTAATATGTATAAGAGTATTTTCATAATGCTTCATCCTGAAACAGAAAAGCTCTGTGCAGTTAATTGATCAACAAAAGAGTCTCGGTCTTCTCCAGAGATGAGCCCCCTAGTTGGTTAGTCGGTCCCAAAAAGATTAACCCTAAATATATAAGGCAATGCTAAATGATCTCAGCAGGTTGTATTTATATAGTGTGTGTGTGTGTGTGTGTGTGTGTGTGTAATAATTAAGTAATAAGAGCCCATGAATTTGAGAAAGAGAAGAGTGGGTCAGGGAAGGAATTAGAAGGATGAGAAGGAGGGAAATTATGTAAATAAAGAACTCCCATTAAATTCTCAAAAATTATGTTTAAGGATGGTTTCAGGTAATCTTTTCTTTTTTCATTTTACATACCAACCCCAGTTCCCCCTCCCTCCTTTTCTCTTGCCCCCCCTTACCAACCCCCTAACTACTCCTCAGAGCAGGTAAGGCCTCCCTTGGGGAGGCAACAAAGTCTGGCATGCCAAGTTGAGACAGGGCCAAGCCCCTCCCACCCTGCATCAAGGCTCTGCAAGGTATCCTTCTATAGGGAATGGGCTCAAAAAGACAGTTCAAGCACCTGGGATAAGTGCTGATCCCATTACCAGGGGCTCCACAAACAGATCAAGCTACACAACTGTCACTCACATTCAGAGGGCTTAGTTTGGTCCCATGCAGGTTCCCCAGCTGTCAGTTCAGAGTCCTTGAGCTCCCAGTAGCTTGGGTCAGCTGTCTCTATGGTTTTCCCCATGATGCTCTTGACCCCCCTTGCTAATATGATCCCTCATCCCTCTTTTCAACAGAACTCCAGGAGCTCAGCCCAGCACAGCTCAGATCACTTCATCTGCTTCTAATCAGTTACTGGAAGGGGATACAATGAAGAAGTTGAACTTTCACTATTTGCAGATGATATGATAAGTGACCCCAAAAATTCCACCAGGGAACTCCTACAGCTGATAAACACCTTCAGTAATGTGGCAGGATACAAGATTAACTAAAAAAAAAATCAGTAGCCTTCCTATATACAAATGATAAACAGGCTGAGAAAGAAATCAGAGAAGCATCACCCTTTATAACAGCCACAAATAACAAAATATCTTGGGGTAACTCTAGCCAAACAAGTGAAAGACCCATATGACAAGAACTTTAAGTCTTTGAAGAAAGAAATTGAAGAAGATACTAGAAAATGGAAAAATCTCCCATGCTCTTGGATAGGTAGAATCAACACAGTAAAAAATGGCATTCTTACCAAAAGCAATCTACAGATTCAATGCAATCCCCATCAAAATCCCAACACATTTCTTCACAGATGTTGGAAAACAATACTCAACTTTATATGGAAAAAAAACAGTGATATATAAAAATAAGCTATAGATGTGATAGGATAAAAGGGTAGATTATTGAATATACTCTTAAAGAGCAACAACTTGTTTGAAATGTTTTACATTGCTGTAGATTTTAGTTTATTGATACAAATTTAAAGTTAATTTTGCTATACTGTGTGTATATTTCTACTGTTGTTTAATGTATTATGTTTGTGTGGTTCATTTGAAATTGTAATGGATAATTAAGAAATAGATTAATAATTAGTCATCTATGATAATCACACTTATAGTCATGTTAGTTAAGTTTTCTAGATATACATAAATATATTTCAGTTAGATAGATAATCTTCAAGCACTTCAAAGGCCTGCAGAATATGACACTTAAAATGTTTTAAGAACTTTTCTGGACAATGAGATGTATCTGTTCCTGGCTGCACCAAATATGTCAAGGAAGATGATGGGCATGGAAGACACTCTATATAGAATGTATCTTCTTCTTGGCAAAAATAGCCATTTGGGGAAGAAACTGTTCTTGCCTGAACTGCTTGACAAAATGTTGTATTGACTGGACATGCAGAACCCATTTTAGGAAGGTGACCACTGAACTTTGCAAAGCAAGATGGTCCTTCAAGTTCCAGCTTTGCAGAAGAAACTGTCAGACATTCTACAGGACACAGGAAGAAGCAACTGAAAGACTCTAGGCCAGTGGGCTGAAGATGGATGCCCCAACATTACAGAACTTTGGGTGACTGTCCAGGCAGCCAGCTGTCTCTGTCATTCTAGACTTTTGTAAGTTGCTTACAATGCCCTTCCTGTTTACTTAGATAATATTATATCTTTCTGAGGTTTTTGATGTAGTTTAAAACTAGATAGTTATGATTTTCTTTGTTTATGATAAAAGATAAATTACATATGAAACTTTAGACGCACAAATATAGGATAGATAGAATATTTTCTTTAATTTTGCCAAATGCAAATAGACTAGACATTATAACTGTAATGCCTGCTTGATTACTGCTCTATTATATGTAATTTTACTATGTTAAAGTTAAAACCTTCCCTTTTGAAAAAAAGAAAAGGGGAAGTGCTGTGGATATCTTTCTGTATGCTATGAATATGTGTTGCTCTGATTGGTTGATAAATAAAGCTATATGGCCTATTGCAAGGCAGCTTAGAGGCAGGCAGGAAATCCAAACAGAGAGGAAGAGAAAGGAGAGGCAAGACAGACACTGAGAGCCGCCACCAAGAGAAGCAAGATGTAAAGGTATTGGTAAGCCACAAGCCATGGGGAAAGGTACAGATTTATAGAAATGGGTTAATTTAAGATGTAAGATCTAACTAGCAAGAGGCCTGCCATAGACCACACAATTTGTAAGTAACATAAGCCTCTGTGTGTTTACTTGGATCTGAGCAGCTGCAGACCAGGCAGGTCATAGGAAAAACTTTCAGTTACAACCCAGGATAGCCAAAACAATCCTGTACAATAAAGGGACTTCTGGAGGCATCACCATCCCTGACTTCAAGATCTACAATAGAGCTATAGTAATAAAAACAGCTTGGTTTTAGGTAATCTTATGGATAAGAATTATAACAACAGCAAGATGAGCAATAGATGTCTAGTTTATGACATCTTAGGTATTCCTTTATGACCCTTAAATGTTATCTTTCTAAAAACATTAAAAAAGAGTGATCCTCCTGCCTACGCAGTCCCTGAAGTTTGCTTATCACAGAGATTCTGGGAGTCATCTTTAGTGGGCTAAAGACAGATCATGCTTTATTCATCCTCGGGCTGGAAAAATCTTACCTGACTTTTTTTCTATTAAGTTTTTGTCATATTTGTCACCCATTCTTATTGCTCCCTCTTCAGTAATTAATTTGGCAATCTTTTATCCCATTCTTTTTTTTTTCATTTTTCTTTATTAAGAATTTTTCTACTCACTCTACGTATCACCCACAGATTCCACCTCCTTGCTCCTCCCACCCCCCATCTCTCCCTCCCAAGCCACCCCATATCCCCACATCCTCAGTGTGCCAGGCTCTGCTGACTATCCCAAACATTCTTAAATGGTCAGAGATGTGTGAGGCGTTTTATTGGCTAGTGACTATAACTAAATTTTCCAGATTTTGCAAGCCTTCATTTTTCCATCCTGAGTATGAGTATATAAATCAACAAAATGCAACATCTCAAGGGAAAACAGAGAAGCATTTGGTAATTATATATAATTTGAGTGTTTCCTATTCCATCTTTTTTCCTTCAGTAGCTAAGGTGAACAAGTCTATTCCTTAGCCTTTGTTGCAGAATAGAAACATGAAAATGTATGTTTATACAAAATCCTGTTTGTGTGTATTCTTATTTTTAGGAACATCTCAAACATATAAGCAATCCAATTGTCTTTAAAGGCTGAGAAAATTAAATGAGTTGATAAACTTATAATGGAGTACTAAGCAAGAACAAAGAGTGAGGTGTCCTTTGTCTCCAGAGACCAAGGCTATCAGAATGGAGAACAAGCCAGAAGTGGCTAATCAATTATTTGGTAGGAAGAATATGATTATTAAATATGAAAATGATGAAGCATGTTTAAGGTTAGCACTTTTGTTCTGTATCCTGATTCTGGTGGTATTTGTCTGGAATCAGACATGTGTTAAGAGTCATAGAGTTATACACTAAAGAAAATTTCAGAAGTAAAGTTAGAAAAAAAATTACAAGTATATCAGAGTTGGTTTTTATATTCTACATATTTCTCTCCACTGGCTTCCTTGTAGTCTGTATTCTAACAGACTAATGTACAACTTCAATGTATACTAAGCAGTAATGTCCTTTAAGACAGAAAACTGAGTTTTAGTACAATCAGCTTGATGGTGGTCTTGTAGCTAGGGAATCACCTGGTAATGAGAGGACTCACTCACCTCCATAAATTGGGTGGAATGAGGCCAGGTAATTATCATGCATTCTAAATTTTCCAAAGGACAATGGGCAAATCAATATGAGCCTCTGTATATAGAACTAAAGGCATGTCAGGGTCCTCATTTCTAAATTTTCAGCAGGGATGTAAGGATTCTATTGTTCTTTGAAGTTCACTATTCAACTTTAATTACTGTAGAGAAATAACCATACCAAAGACAGTTCAGAATTGGTGAATTATATAACATACCTAAATTTAGACCATACATATAACTATATTAGAATTCTGAAATCCAACATACTTTTCTTTATAAGAACACATGTGAAATATATATGAGTCAAACATTTATAACTTAAAATATCAAAAATATGCTACTCAGTTGTGAATTTGGTCCCACCACCCATCATGGTCTTGTTTAAACTTTATCTGGACTCTGTTCCATGGCCTACATAACTCTTATGCACTGTTTAGTGGGAATTCTATTTTTACTCTTCCATGAATTTTGTATAACTTGATTCAATTAAAAGGAAAGTAAACCTTAGTTCAGTTTCTCCAAAAGTATCCATTGAGCATAAAAATATCCCCTTTTAATGTAGCATTTTGTAACTGTAACAGTTGTACCAGTTCATATTGGACAGGCCATGGGGGATGTACCAACTTACTAAATCAAAATATGTTCTAGAAATTGCTTCCTTGCTATTGTTTAGATTCATTTTCAGAATACCTAATGTGAAATCTTTGGAATTTTTAGAAAATCTTAAATCAAACAGTATATTATTTTGAATGATTTTATTTAGATCTATTTAGTGTAGAGTTTTGCTAATCTATGGAAAACAGTTTGTCAACAATGCAGTTAAGTATATGGAAAGCATCTGATCCATCCTTTACTCCTCAGATGTTCTCGGCTGGAGTGATGATGCTAAAAGTGGAGAACTTTCCTAACAGTTCCTTACGAAATTAAGAAAGGTTATAGCGAAAGAATATGATGGTCATATGTCTTCCCTCTGGGGCCTCCGTTTCATCTTCTGTTACTATAAAGATGAATGAAGCTTTCTGGAGCCTTTGGAAACCTGCCTTGCCAACTTGGAAGAATAATGCCATGTGAATGCGTAACAGACACATGAGCTCTGGATTAATGTTTCCACTTGTTAACAAAGTCTTGTCAGTTATTTTTCAATAAGGGAAAATGTTTTAGAGGTCATTTAATTTCCTGTCATTCTAGTGTGTATTTCTGCAATGGAAACAATGTGGATAAGCTGCCCTCTCTCCATATAGAGGAAAGTTGAGGAGGTGTTCTCATTTTGCAATATAATTTTGTCTAACCAAGAATTCATTTGACTTTATAGTAACATACAAGTACACTATCTCATTACAAAACTGAGAGTGAAGATCAGCTATAGCTAAGGTATTGTTTCTGGGAAGGCCACTTTGTAGCTAGAGTTTTCCTGCCTGGCCCACGGTCAGGGCAAATCTCTCTCACCTGCCAGTCCCACAGCTGTTCAGACCTGACCAAGTAAACACAGAGACTTATATTGGTTACAAACTGTATGGCCGTGGCAGGCTTCTTACTAACTTTTCTTACAGCTTAAATTAATCCATTTTTATAAATCTATACCTTGCCACGTGGCTCATGGCTTACCGGCATCTTCACATACTGTTTCTCATCGTGGCGGCTGGTAGTGTCTCTCTGACTCAGCCTTCCACTTCCCAGCTTTATTCTCCTCCTTGTCCCACCTATACTTACTTCCTGCCTGGCCACTGGCCAATCAGTGATTTATTTATTGACCAATCAGCAACACATTTGACATACAGACCATCCCACAGCACACTTCTAGTCTTCGTTGTAAGAAGACTGTGATGCTAAAGAAGCAGGTGGTATCACCTGAGCCTCAATTCCTTGGGCCTTCCTATTTAGCCAGCAATTGCACTACAACTTCTTCCTGGGTAGCCAACAACTGAGGGAAGATATGCATTATGTTTCTTGAATAGATTGATGGAGCCATTCTGGGAAGTAACTATGTAGTCCAGGACCCCGAATTCTAATTATTTCATGTCATGGTCTCAGGTTCTGTCCAGTCTCTCTTGACTATATTCAGAGGGTCGTAAAATAGACTTTTGAAAACAAGCAATGGGGAACATATGAATTAAAATGAGCAGATCTTGATGGCCTAAGACTGGAATTCTTCTTGCTGCTATTAGTATGCTTTCAAATAGTGCTAGAATTCATGTTACTTAAGATGTGGTGGTGGGACATAAAGATTTTGTTACAGAATACTTACAGAGTATGAAAATTAGAATGCTGATTTTAAAAAAAGGAAATCATAGATGTGGAATTGATATTGAGAATGAGACTATTTCCTGTAACCCACTGTCCAATAGAAGAATCAATACTATTAGCAATAATTTCAGAATTGGGGCATAAGCAAGCAAAAAAAACCTAAAAGGTTTAGTCCTTACTTGGGGGGAACATACACATTAAATGATGAGGAAGAATAAAGAGGTTTTAATATTAATAATTTTAATTGAAAAATGGGAATGAGGACTGTCACTAGAAGGCTAAAATGTATAACTTGCCACTTAGACAAGTTTTTCTGAAATCTGATTTTCAGTTGGGTGACAAAAGTTCTTCTTTATTGGTGAGAAATTGAGTGAGATTTTTGGAGTGGATTTTAATTTCCCTGAAGTAATTTATTTAAAAATTCCTCTCTTCATTACCACTTGTAGAAAACATGGTGCTTCTTCCCATGGTCAATAAAACATTGACTGACTGAAAGGTGTTCAGAATGATGCTTCAGAAGGTATAGTGCAGAAGCTACAGCAGAGGAACAGAACCGGTGACCAATGGGATGAAAGGGACCAAGGACAGGGAAAAAACAGACTAGACATTTCAAGGAGACACCAGACCACACACAAAAATTCTCCTGGTTTTCTATAAACATAGAAACTCAAGTTACAGACACCCTTCCACATTTTAAGATTCTCAGTAGATTATTGAAAGCAAATGAGCACCTGATTCTGTTCTAGTTTCTGATCACATGGTCACCATGTGCCTGCTGTGATGAGGTTACTTTACCCTCCCTGTTCCTGAAGAGTTCTCAAAGAATCAAAATTAGAGATTGAGAGGTACTTGTGAGAGTGTCTTTTCAAACCTTGAGTGCTCAGTGTATTAGATTAACAACCATGTAAAACCAGCCTTAACATAAGTTTAAGAAGGAAAGATGTGATGGTGTGATGATACAGGCTTATAACCTTCATTCTCTGGGGCAGAAGCAGGAGGATTGCTATGAATTCTAGGCCATGTTGGTCTATATACTAACCCCCCTCTTGCTCTCTCTCCCTCTCTTTCTCAAATAGTAAACAGATAAAATACATAGAAATAGGAAAATTAAAATAAAATATATTATGATAAATGAATTAGTATAAAAGTAAATATCAGAGAACATTATGCATGTATATACATATATATATATATATATATATATATATATATATATATACTCTTGCTGTTTTTACTATTGTATACATCTATCTATCTATCTGTCTGTCTATCTATCTGTCTATCTAATAATCTCTCTATATATACATATAAAACAAAAGCATTGCTTAAACTTCAGTTTTGGTAACATGTATGTATACATTTGCATGTTTGTTTCATGGGTTGTGAAATGTCATAAGGAGAATCTTGCACAAATAAAAATTATGTTAGTTATATCCGTTGCTGTGATAAAGTACCCAATGGAAAAAACATATGGGAAGTAGGCCTTATGTTCCTCATGGTATAAGATAGATTTCAGTCCATAGTGGTAGAAAGGGTATGATGGAGTTCAGGGTGAAAAGAGTGGGCTGCAGAGATTTTTCACATAGTAAACCAGAAACCATAGAGAACTAGACTCTATTCAAAGGCACACTACTATGGACCAACTTCCCCCAGCCAGACCTACCTCCTGACACCACCATACCCTTTCAAACAACCCTACAAGCTTGGGACTGAGCATTTAAAAGAAGAATGTGGGAGAACATGCCAGATGCAATCCATAAATCCTTGTCTAATTCCCACATGTTGATAGGCACAGTTAGAAACCTTGAGTGGGGACATGATTCCACTATTCTCATACTGTGAGGATATGGGAAAAATAGAAGTGAATCTCATATTACACCCCTCTTGAAGCAATCTCTTATTACAGCCTTCTTTTGGAAAGAAACTGAAGCTAAGCAGTTACTTTATCTTATAGTTTGCATCTAGAAAGTCAGTCAAAGATCCATATGGCTTGATCCTCTGGAGGTGGAACCTTTGAATAGGTGTGGTATAGTCAGTATACAATCTTGAGTTCCTGAAAGTGTCCCTTCAAAGAGGATTGTGGAACACTGGTATCCTTCCCACCCATGCTTCTCAGCCACTATGATGTCAGCCGTTTTTCCCTTTCATATGCTGTCTGTCATGATGGCTGCTTCACCACCTGCACAAAAGCAGCAGTGCCAATATAATATGAACTTTAATCTCTGGAAGCATGATGTAAAATGAGCCTTCTCTATAAGCTAATTAGTCTACATAGTATTTATTACAGTAACAGGAAAATGACCACACACTTTTTGATCTTCCAGGCAATAATGTGAGAGATTTTGGTATATTTTAATCTGATAATTTCCACCCATTTCTCTGCTCATGTACATTTACCGAGGACAGAGCAAGCCATGAGCTACTCCACACATTTCCACATTGCAACTACACACCCTAAATCCACACACCCTTTATCCCCTAATGTCATACTCTATCTGTGCATGGGATCCCATGCTTGGGATTGCTCAATAATTCCTCTAACAATCTGTCACCATTCCCTCCTGCACTGTGGCATCTGCCTCCACTAGATCAAACACATCACTGTATACTCATACTCAAAGATATTCCAATGTGTCACCAAAGCACAGCCTATGAAGTTTACCTCTCCCACCACTGTCACTGTATTCTCTTTGTCTCTATCCTGAAGAATTTAAATGAGTCACAAAATTTGATTCATCACTCAGATAATTCTCACCCTCATCTTACTAACAGAATCTTTCTCCATCTCTCTCTCTCTCTCTCTCTCTCTTTCTCATACATGGTGCATATGTGTTGGATTTAAGTTCTCATATGCCTTCTATCTTTTGTTTGTGACAAAGTCTCCCCTGTCCTGGAACTTGAACAAGTAGGCCAGGATAGTTAGCTCTGAGCTTCCAGGGGTCTTCCAGAATCTCTGCCATCTAACCCTTGCTGAGATTGCAGGCCCATAGAACTGTGCACAACTTTTATACAGGTTCTAAGAATCCAACTCAGAGCTTTGTCAGGTAAGACATCTTCCCAGCTGAGAAAGTAAATAGCTGTCTCAAAACATCCCTTCTACCTAGATTGCAGAACATCACATTCTCTTCTGTTCTTTCCTCACAAGAAACTACTTCTCAGAAGATTTCTTTGTTGTTACCTCATTCTATGGGCAACTTGATGTGGAGTTCTATGATCCATCTTCCCATATCTATTTGAACTCCAGACACATTCCCTTGTTAACCTCAACAATCAAATGTTCCAGTGATGCCATGTCTTCTTCTAGAGTGAGACTCATGGAGGGACCTCTAACACATTTTATGATCAATTGTGTTCTTAATTGTATATATATATATATATATATATATATATATATATATATATATATATACACACATATATATATGTATATATATATGTATGTATATTATATTAACATATATTTTATATAATACTAGAATGGTGAACTGATGATTCCATTATGTTTCTTTCAATTGAGATCTTGATATTTCCCCATACCCTGCCCTCAATATCCCTTCCCCCAAGCATGCTTCTGTGCAGACCATCTTCTCCAATCTCTCTAAACAGCTCTCCTTCCAGATGTTTAAACTGAAGAAGCCATGGAATTGTCCTTGATTATTCTTAACACATAATACACATCCTCTTCCTTGGAAAATACTTCTAACTTATGTGCATCATAGAATCCAATTATTTTATTTAAAACTTAAAGTATATGACCCTGTCTTAACCACCAGCACATACCTCCTGAATCACTGTACATCTGTGTAATTGGGTTCTTTGACAGCTCTACGCCCTCTGGCAATCTGTTCTTAATACACAAGACAATCAGATCATGTCCAGCCCTGTACACATTCCTGCAATGGCTGTACCTTCCATCAATAAAACACATGTCTTTAGCATAGTGATGAAAGCTCTACATGGTCTGTACCTTTGTTATCCTTGTGTCTGTCTCTTTTCACACAGTTTTTCTTCACTCTAACCACATGCAACTCTTTGCTGGTCCTTGAAATTTTAGACAATGCCCACTCAGAGCCTTTGCATCTGTTTTTCTTTGTTTCTCATTCCCTGCCCAGTAACCCTCATGGGTTGTGTAACTACCTTCCTATCCAACCCAGGTTTCACTGTGTCAGTGAGATCTGCCTTATTCAAATGAATGAGTGTTATTTGGCAATGATGATGATGATGATAATGATGAAGATAAAACAATAAAACTTCAGAGCATCTGTACCTTCTCCAGTAGTAATTGTGCTGGCTTGCTTTTACCTCCCTTTATTCCTTATGGTTGATATATCCTATATTCTCATTTCGGAGGAGGAAATTAAGGTTCAGATTACTTCAAGATCCTCAACTAGTAAACAAGAAACCCAAACTGAAACTCTTATTATTTGTTTCTAATTCAAATTCCAAAATATTTTGTATACGTGTCATTCTGTGGCAGACACATTAATGTACCTCTGGGATTCTCCTTTAAGAAGTGACTTGTGCTTCAGCTGTGAGAAGTATGGTTTTCTAAAGGCTTCACCTATTATCTGCTGAAAGGGTCCCTTCAGCTTTTAAGCTGGTGTCATGCTGCTTTGGGGATAAGTGGATAGAGAAGACAAGTCATTTCTCGCTGTTACACAGTGATTCCTTTGCCCCAGACTTCTCCATTGTCCTGACAAAGACCATCACTTCTAAGTTACATTACAGTCCTGCCTCCTCTTCTTGCTTTTGTAGGTTTGTTCCCAGTAAGTGTTTTACATAATAAGCATCATTTCAGCTTTTACTTCCCAAGAGAATCCAAACTAGTATCAAACGACACCCAAGGACTACAAGAAATGACACTGGATGATAGCAAGGGAAGAGAATGACCATTTCCACACAAAATCACAGTACATTTCTTAGAAGTCCAGCAAGAGGGAATTGCTTATTTCCTTACTTCCATCTTCTACTTTCTAACAAAAGACTCTGAGTTGTGGAAAATCAGAACTCTCTCAATATGGTAAACCCCAGGGTTGCAGAGGTTTGCGGATGGGCCTATGTGCTCAAAATCATATTCAGAGAAAAACCACAGGAGTCTGCCATATAATTTTGAATGCTTCCCTGCCCTGTGATATCAGGCACATTCACATTAAAAGGTAATGAATAGTATTTCATGTTCTGACATCATTGCAGTGAGAAATACCACTTAATACAATGAATATATCTCTCAGAAATTTTCACTGATGCTTCAGCTCACCTTGTCATATGCTTACGTGAAATAGTTGCAAATAGACCTGTAGCTATCACAACTGTAAAACAGAAATATCAATGGTAATGCCTCACTGTTAGATTGTGTGGGAATTAAATGAGATAACACATTATACAAAGCTCAGTGTGGGGCTTATATGGCTCAGTTGGTAAAGTGATTGCTGTATTAAATTGACAACCTGAGATTGGATTCTCAGCACCCATGTAAAAAGCCAGACACAATGGCTTGTGCCTATAGTGCCAGGTCTTGGGAGGTGGTAACAAGAGAAGCCCACAGTTTGCTGGCCAACTAGTCTTCCTATTCAGTAAACTCCAGGTTCAGTGAGAAATTCCATTTCCAAAAATGAGGTATGAGGGATGGAGGAAAGGCTCAGCCGTGTAGAGCACTTGCTGTCCTTGCAGCAGACCAGTGATGGCACTTCCCACAGTGGGTTGGGCCCTCTTACACCAATTAGCAATCAGAAAATGTCTCCACAGGCATGCCCATATACAAATACGATGGAGGCACTGGTCCCCTCTTCTGAGGTATGTGGAGATGACAACCAAGATTGGCTATCACACTAGTATACTAAACTCAACTGGTTAGCAACACAGACACCCTAAACACATGGTGAAAAGAACATCATGGAAACACTTCGGTGGAGTTTGAATTGGGTATGATATTCAGAGAGCTACCAGCTCCCTATGTCATGCGGGATCTGATGGCTATACTGAGGTTTTACAGTAGACATGTCTTCCTTTGTGGGACACCCACTCTAAAATATCCACAGTAGGTAACTAGTATAAGGTAGGCAGCTCGCTCTCAAACGACCCAAGAAGAACATTTATTTGACCTAGTCATGCAGCTATAATAACAGCTTGATCGATCACTTACTGAAGATACAATGGCTGCTCCGTAAAATGGTAAAGTGTCTCTGTAACCATCTTTATTTGTATAAGTGCACTATGATGTTCCTGCAGTGAGAGAATGGACCAACTATGCTTCTCAGAACTTACTCCTCTCGTTAAGAGGTGCAGACCATGCTTGCAACTTTTCTGCAAGGTAGCAAGTGTCTATTTCAAAGTAATGAGGGACATAATAATGATGATAGAAAAAGTGACACAGTCATTGGCATTTCATTTACTGTTGCTCGAGAATGGTAAGGTAGCTTGCTTTTAAGCATATATCCTATTAGGATCTGTTAGAAATGGTTCTTATTGTTATTTTGATGTTAGTTTGTTTTAAACACAGTAATTAGCTTTGAAGATAAAATAGCAAGTTTGCACACAGTGATTTCGCTGGGAGGCCTAGGGAGGTTAACAGGCCCTAATTACACCCCAGTATCTTAGACATGAGTTCCAACCTGTAGATGAGAAGGGAAAGCCTTGGGCTTGAGCAAGGAAGCTGACTTTCTGAGCTGGAAGATGTCGTGAGCCACAAGAGTCTAGGAGCCTGGTGGAACTAAGTGCATTTTTCTCTCTTTCTCCCTCCCTCCCCGTCTCTCCAACCTTTCCTCTTCTCCTCTCTCCCCACTCAAAGTGTCTATAGATATAATTTTTTTTAAAAGTACCATTTGGAATAGTTCACTTTAGTTCAAGGGGCAAGAGTGGGGTTCATATGAAGGAAATGCTTATTTGTCTTCACACCTTAGGCAGGAGAAAATTGCTTCCAATCCTATACTAGAAAAGCTACACTTGTGCTTTACACATTCTCAAGGTGGCAGGAAGGAAACAAAAGGTGACAATATCACTCACACCTAATACTTCACTCTCCCTGGCAGCTCCCTTGTATTCCAGGAAAACACAAAGAAACAATTTGATTTGAGGCTGGAAGCCCATTGGACTCCCAAGCAAACAACTATGACTCATGATCACCAAAGATCTCAAATTGGCTTGAGTGGAATTCCCAACTTCCACAGGACATGAGATGCAGTTAGGATGCCTTCTTTGAACATCTTAAGAACTAATCCAGTTACTTCATCCTGGCACAGTCATTGTATATCTACTCATGCGTGTTAAGAACATATATATCTCAGCTTCAGATAGTCCCAAGCTCTTTCACATATCCTAAGTGTCAGAGGAACCATAGTGGGCAGAACATGGGACTGAGAGTCATGGAGGCTTGGGTTCAAGTCAATATCCACATATTTACTAAATATATTTAGTAAGTGGGACCTTAGGAAGTGGAACTGACCTCTCTAAATAGTGTTTTCATTTTTCTAATGGAGACAAAAATAGACAATGCAGCTAAATGTATCTCTCAGAACTGCAATACGTATGTATGACCTATTTTACTCAGGAAGATGTAGAAAATATTTATGACATTTAATATATACTATCTAGCCTTCCTATCCTGGGGTCAAATATCTACACATGCTAGAAACAAAAGAGAAGCAAATACAGGGCTATGCTAACAAATTTACCTATGGCCACACACATGTGTATGTACACACACACACACACACACACACACACTCACACTCACACACTCAAAAGTTATTATTCACATTCTACAAAGTGACATCATCCACCCTGGAGATGAAAAGGTAGGAATTCATTTGAACACTTAATTTTGAATAAATTTCAAATAAAAATTGAATGTGCCCTCAAAAGAATTAAAGGATTTGATAGTCCTGGATTGTCCTACATGACAGCACATGCTTTTTAATGGGTATGTAGAATGAGTCCCCTCTGCCAAGATCCTTGCTTTAGGATAATTTTCATAAAGTCCTACAGCTGAAGGAAGAGGAACTGTCTTCAATCACATTCTCTAAAGCAGAAGGTAAAACAAAATTTCCCCAAGAGCCAAAGGAGTATAAAACCCCAACTATTTCTCTTAGGGGGTACAAAAGGAAAACAAAGTAGATAATACTAATAAGTACAATGTGCCATAATAAAAGACCGAGACATATAGCTTATATTTAAAGAGCTACTTTAGGTCATCACAGCACATCTTCTAAATTCATAGCTGCCTTCATTCCCTTAACAGCATAGTCAAACAGCTTTGATTATTCCCTTTCCACAGTCATATACTGTATTATAGGATGAACTGTGTTCCGCAAATTTGTATCCATCACACTCCAGGGCAAGCCCCATGCCAAAGAATAGTTGGCCAATATAAAACTGACTCCATGGCTTTTTTTGTGTGTGTGTTTGCTTTTTGGTTTGTTTTGGTATTTTTAATTTTGTTTGTTTTGGTTTTTCCAAGACAGGGTTTCTCTGTGTAGCTTTGCGCCTTTCCTGGATCTCGCTCTATAGACCAGGCTGGCCTCAAACTCACAAAGATCCACCTGGCTCTGCCTCCCAAGTGCTGGGATTAAAGGTGTGCACCACCACCCCCTGGCATGTATTTTTAATTTTTTAAGGTGTGTTTATTTTGATTTTCACTCATTATTATTTTTAATTCTTTTTGAGAGAGTGAAAGATAAAATTGGGAGGGTGGGAGGTGAAGAAGAACTGTGAGGAAATGGGAGAGAGGAAAGAAGATGATTGAAACATATTATATAAAATAATTAATTTTAAAAGGTGTAAAAAGGTGGTAAAAGATACTTGAAATTCTACTTCATCCACTGTTTATCAAATAAGATCTTTTAAAAAACATCAAAATAAAATACCTCAATAAGCTATATCCTAACCCAATGTGACTGGCATTCTTATAAAGAAGAAAATTTCAGCCAAGGTATGTTCATAGGATAGATAACATGAGTAGTAAAGGTAGCCATCTAAAAGTAAAGAATTTCGGGGACTCAAAGAAGCTAGGAGAGACGTGAGACATGTATATTCCCCAGAGCTGAGACAAGTGGTCTTCCAGTGTCTGCATATAAGAGGATACATTCCCCATTGCTCTAAGTCATGAATCTGTAGAACCTTGTAATAGCTGCCCTAGGAAATGGATTCAATGAGTCCCAGAGAGATTATATTAATAGCTGGATTTCATATCTTTATTGAATTCTCACCTCTGCAGGCTTAGATCTTTTCATTTGCTTATTAATAAATACTACTGCCTTAATCCTATTGTCTTCCTCTGTTCCCCACCCCATATATCTGGGATGAGATACTTACATGGGTTCCAACATTCAGTCAGGTTTGAGACCCACTACAGGAAGTAGCAGAATGGAGATGTCAAATATGTCTTCTTGACCCCAGACTTTTATAGAAATGTTATACTGAAATTTCACACTGCAAATATACCTGGTATGAGACTTTTATTTTATATCAATATATAATACTGTACATCCTTTCTGATTACATAAAATTAAGGAGTAATTTAGCAAAATACTGCATCCTTTCTTTGAAAGATGAGAATATGTTAACATAATGTGTGCTACATTTCCCCTGTCTAACATCCATGAATGACAAGAGAAGACATCTGGATCAGGCAAGAGATTCACTTCATTAGAGGAAATCAAGAAAAGCTTATTAGGGGCTTTACCCTAGCAATACAGAGCAGTATATATTGTAATTACTAACAATGGATGAGAGTCGACAAAGTAAGCCAGTCACTGTGCTACATGCATTCACATACATGCCATCATTTAAGCAATTTGAGTTCTCATACTGGTTTAGTAAGGTACTGATGTTATCCCTCATCACAGGCAACATACTTAATGGTGAAATGCTCTGGACCCCTTGGGCAATGGTCACGTAAATCATGAATGGCAAAAACAAAATGTACATAATCTAAATCTCTACTCCAATACTCTATCATCACCATATGTTGACTCCCATCAACTTCATTTATTAATAAGTACAGAAACAAAATCCCTCTGATATTGTTGATCAGTGATTGTCATGCTTTCCCATAGCTAGCTTTAAGCATATTACCTTAAACCACTCTTGTCTTTGACCTATCTTCTGTTATGGCAAAATCTAAAATTTTCCAATACATGCATGGATCTCATAATCTATATTAAATGCATATATGGGTTATGATATTTACCTGTATGTTTATTTATGAAACAATGTAGTCCAGCCTGGCTTCCAATTTGTGGCTGGTCATCCTTACTCACACTCCCCAGTGTAGGAACTGCAAACTTAAGCCACAGTGCTCAGCTGCAGGTTTGGATTTTTTAACAGTGTCTTTGCAGGTGAGTAATTGGAAGATAGGGAAATGGGATTATAAGATCTTGAAAGAATTGGAACGAATAATGAATTTTGGGAGGGTTACCAGTTAGTAAAATCTGCCTTTGTTCTCTTTGAAAGAAAAGCAAATGTAGAAATACAGTCCTCTTTTTACTAGCTGGAGCACTAGAAATCCCCCAGCTTAGACTCTCTCAGAGATGCTGGCCCAACCTTATATCCACCCATCTTAGTTTTCCTATTTTAAGCTGATTTGATTTTGATATGCAAAAGAGAACAATCAAATGTGAGGGAAGATTATATTGTCACAACACCTTCACCTCCTGCCTACTCTAATTATCTGGTCTGATAGAGAAGGAGATTAAAACCATGCTATCAAAACACATAAAATATATTCCACAAGTACAAAAAATTTCCTGTGTCTAGCTAGAACTGGTAGAGTCACCGTAAGTTATTTATCATACTTGAGAGAGAACCTAAAAGGGCACTGAACATAGCCAGTGATGGTATTTATGTGTAATGCTTGTCGGACATTTCTATAAAGTAACTTTGTACTCCTGATCAAAAATTTGTTCAGATCATCATCGTGAAAATATAGGGTGTGGCTTTGAGGATAATTAGAAAACTAATCATCAGTGTGGCTATGTTTTTTAACATGAATACTGTTTATGAAGATAGAGATAGTTTGCTTATCTCTTTTCCCTATGTACCCATTCATGTATAGGTAGGAGATCCATGTATGGAAGCACAGTCCAGTTAACAAGTGCAGAATGCTGTTTATTACTGAGAAAACACTGAAAAGAAAACAAATCTTTTTGCAGGGTGAAAATTGATTGGGAGAAAATTAAGAGTAATCAAAGATTTTAATTTGAGAAGGAATTACTCTTACCTGGGATGTCAGGTGCAAATAGGAAATGAAATTGAAATTTCTAAGAATAAAATGAAAGGAAGAGAGAGAGAGAGAGAGAGAAAGAGAGAGAGAGAGAGAGACAGAGACAGAGACAGAGAGACAGAGACAGAGAGACAGAGACAGAGACAGAGACAGAGAGACAGAGAGCGACAGAGAAACCCATAAACAGAGTGTCATCATAACAAAGACAAGGACTGTTCTGAAGCGGGATGCTTTTGTGCTATTGTAGAACTGGCTTTCAATGTGCTTCTCTCAAATGGCAAGGACCATGGACCCTACCACCCATTAAGCAACTTGGGTATGATACTGCCATTGCTGAGCACATTCTTTTTCAGCTTTTGACCAGTCCAGTTCTCCTCATACTCATTTGATTTCAACTAAACTGACAAGCTGCCAACAAAGTCTTGCTTAAGCATGAAACAACCCCCATAAATCAGAGCCATAAGTGGAAGTTCCCTTACTTTTTGCTTATATCTCTAGACACATTTGGACTGTAATGGCTTCCTCTAAGACACATTAGGGTACATGTAATTACAATGGGGTCATTATTTTCTTCTGATTTTTAGCACAGAGCCCATAACACAGGAGATACTCAACAAATATCAGCTGGATGTCTTGTATTAGTGTAATATGGAAAAAATAGGGAGAGTCTGTCCATATTTATATTCCCTATATCTTCTTATAATGGTGTACAAAATCTCACCACCTTCAAATGCGTCTCTGCCTTACAGTACACTGTCCTACATTCAGTTGAAATATTCTGACTTTAATAGTTAGTTGTCAATCAATAGAGATTAGGGAAAGGGACAATGAGGGAAGCTGGAAGGGGACTGGAGAACTGTTATCTGAGTGGAGGTGGCTAGGAGGGATGAGTTCTATTGGCATCTATAGTTCAGAACAATTAATCATAAAATTTATTTAGATATAAAATAAAAGAGTTTATAAGTCCCAAGCATAAAGAAATGTGTTTAAGCAGCTGGAAATACTAGCTATCTTGATTTGATTTGATCACTACACAAAATATTCACTTATCAAATTATACGCTACACCCATAAATGTGTACAATTATTATGCATTAATGAAAGGTAAAACAAAAATATGTGCAGCTTGTAACTTTGATTTTTAGAATTGGAAGCAAAAAATAGACAATATAAGTGAGAGGAGGCTGTAAGGGAATGAGGACGGTAAATTACATGTAATATAAAAGAGAACAAGTGACTACTAGGAGCAGCAAGGTTTAAAGAGGAATGGGGTTGGTGTTTGGTGAGAAGATGGGGTATGGGAAAGACTAAATCAAACTAAGGTTGTATGAAGAAGTCACATGGAAACCCATTATTTTGTAAGGTAATTAAAAATCATATTTGTAAAATGATTTTGAAAAGTGGTACCATGCATGAGTTAATAAAGCTGATCACAGAAGTCACAGGTTATTAAGCAAAATATCCCAGTTCAAGGTGTAGAACTCCTTGAAATATCAGCCAGGAAGGCTCTAGTATCCTCCAAAATTCTATAGGTTATGGCCACTGACCTTGACTGTCTATCAGAACTTTATTGTAAGACCCTATTTCTGAAGATATCACACTCTTTGGTTAGAGAATAGAAAATAATCATGCTGACACTGAGTTAGAAGCTTCCTCACCGCTGGCTAGCCTTCAGAGCACAGGAAGTTGGTTAGTAAGCAGCTGGAGAAAAGTCAGCAATGGTCTTCTCCTGTTTTGGAACTTGTATGTGCTGTGGGATGTTCTGTATGGCAAATGTGTTGCTGATTAGTCAATAAATAAAACACTGATTGGCCATTGGCTAGGCAGGAAGTGTAGGCGGGACAAGGAGGAGAATAAAGCTGGGAAGTGGAAGGCTGAGTCAGAGACACTGCCAGCTGCCACCAGGACAAGCACAATGTGAAGATGCCGGTAGGCCACGAGCCATGTGGCAAGGTATAGATTTATAGAAATGGATTAATTTAAGCTGTAAGAACAGTTAGCAAGAAGCCTGGTACAGCCATACAGTTTGTAAGCAATATAAGTCTCTGTGTTTACTTGGTTGGGTCTGAGCGGCTGTGGGACTGGCGGTGACAGAGATTTGTCCTGACTGTGGCCCAGGCAGGAAAACTCAAGCTACATGTTTGCTAAAATCCCAACTTGTCAAGCAAGAGGTACTTACTGGTGCAATACTTAGACAACAGTTATGTGGCTAATTGATTTCTGGTTGGATCTGAGGTGCATGTAAGAGGAAGTCCATGCCTGGTATTATAGACTTAGCTAAAGGCCGATGACTGGGGACACAGCAAGCACTAGGGATGAACCTATTACTCATGTTTTGCTGAATGGACACATGGTCACACTGCCACCTAAATGTGTATATTTATTCCCATATATTGCTGCCCTCAGCCTTGATATGTTTCTTTTCATACAAATGGCAGTTAAAGCAGCAATTGTTATTTTAACAAAGTTTTAAGGACAAGTCACTGTTGGGTGCTCAGCGCTAAATAGCACACCAATAATGTCGCCTACAAAGCTCAGAACAATGACAAAATGACTGTAAGATTTGATCATGAGGAGAGGGTCATGTGTCATGGTTTTAGAGCCATGATTTGGCCATGGCACTCATGAACTACTAGCTGCTAAAGCTTACTTCATTGAGCCTATATAGACCTAAGTCTGTCAACATAGAGTCTTAGGTGCAGAGGGATTCAAGGGGCCCTGCACAGTACATGTTAAAGGCTGATAGAGTGAAATATTGCATACAGAATCTGGAGCTATGGTGGGATAATCCATGGAGGCAATTTAGAGGTATGACATGATGGGTCTTTTAATTGGTGAGGTGAAGCAGTTTAATGACATTGGGGTGTTAGAAATATTTTTAAAGCAGAAAAAGTCTCTCATGTATCATATATCTTATTCTTAGCAAAACCTGACATGCATAGTAGAACCTTATAAAAAGGATCATTGTTTTCTTATCAGTACAGAGTGTTGCCTTAATATCAGTGGTTATTTAATCGCATAAATCATACCATTACTGTAAATAAGAAAGGGAAAAATGCTACCAATCAAACTACAACTCACCTAGATGGTATGCTGCCTGACAATTTAAAAATATGTGTGCATGTATGTTAGTTCATTTTCTGTTACTGTATCTAGAGATCACAAAGCAAGGTCACTTACAAAGAAGAAAAGCTTCTGAGTCCTAGTTGTACAAGCAGTGACTGAGAAGCCATACCAAGTCCGTTTGTTACCTTTGTTGTTCCTTTGATCAAATACCTAACAAGAGCAATGTAAGGAAGGTTTGATGGTATGACACTCTATCATGACAGGGACTGCTTGGTTGCAGGGGTATGAGGTAGTTAGACAGATTGCATCCACAGTTAGGAAGCAGAGAGAGATAAATGCCTTTGTTTAGCTGACTTTTTCCTCCTTATTGAACCTTTTACCCATGGGATAGCAGCACCCACATTCCAGGTAGGTCTTTTTTCCCCAGTTAAACCCTCCTGGAAATGCTCTCATGAAGATATGGAGAGATGCATGTTTCCAAGGTGATTCTAAACTCAGTCAAGACAACAAATCTAATCATTGCACAGATTGAGGTCTCTTGCCAGCGGGGACTCTTTTGGTCCCTGGGAATCACAGGGAATCACATGGGGAGAGAAACTGAGCTAGTCCTCTTGTTATATATAATGTTTCTTAAGTGCCAGCTCAGCTCTCTCTCTGTCTGTCTCTGTCTCTCTGTCTCTGTCTCTGTCTCTGTCTCTGTCTCTCTCTCTCTCTCTCTCTCTCTCTCTCTCTCTCTCTCTCTCTCTCTCTCTTACTAGGCTACTGTTTCCCTTAATCAAGCTCACTCCCTCCAGGCACTATTTAATTTCAATTAACTTCAAAAGGATTCCTATTGCAAATACATAACAACAGTCCGATTAAGGCATCACTTTTTTTAATACCCTACAATTCACATTAAATTCAATATGAGCTTTTGTAGAGCCCTTCAAATCATACCAGTGCGTATGCATGCATTTGGGAATGGGTGTTATTTAGTATTGGGATTACAGCTTTTCTTCTCCAGTTGGTTAAAATCGTTAGCAAACACACACTCTTCTTGGCCTCACACACCCACACAGGAAATAGCTCCACAAACATCTGGATTCTGGCAGTTTTGTCACACAGATACTGTTTTAATTGCACAGTAGGTACTTGGGATTTGTGAGTTCCAGAAACAAGCAGGATGAGCCAATGCAAGTATTGAGGCATCTTCAACTTCTGAGATCCCTATGTTGTTCTATTTTGGCAAATAATTTACTTCTCTCCTGGCAAAATTGCAGGGGTTTGCATTTGTGCTGAAGCAGCAGCTATGCCCACTTTGCAGAACACCGGCCACCTGAAAAACAGCCGCCCAGAAAAGAAGTACTCCCATAGAAGAGATGGGCTCTTTTTAATCTTATTTATAAAAGCAGCAATTATGCCTGCAGAGGAAAGAAGCACACACCGGTCCTTAGGCACATTTCCAGAGAGGAAGGCAGTGTCCTCTGCATTTAACCTTGAAGTACACTTTCTCACAATCCCTTCATGATTGATAATAACTGGAGACAAGCGAACTGCTTAGACTTCAAGTGCATGATTACAGCATTCACTCCTTTTTATTTTTATTTTTATTTATTTTTTTTTAAGGAAGAAATACTCTCTGCTTCTTTTTCCTGTTGGGTGGTAATTCTTCCAGCTGAAACACTGAGTCATCCCTTCCTCCCTTGCTTTGGAAATGTAGGTCCTGCTGAAGTAGGGCTGGTGGTTATGAAGAAGAAGCCGAGTTAGTTCTGGAGTTCCACCTTTATTGTGTTTTTTGAGCCAGGATCTTACTATGTAGTCTAGGCTAGTCTTGAACTCCCAGCGGTTCTCTTCCTCAGCCTCCCAACTGTGGACATTATAAGCATGTACCTTCATGGCTGGCTTGAGTCCCACATTTGTTGCTATTTCTTGTAGGACCCTTGTGAAACTATTGGTGGTGAGACTTGTCATATTTAACCCCTTACATGGACAACAATTTTTATACAAGAAACGGAGTCATGCTATCACTGTCATTTCAACATCACTTTGTCCATGTGGACTGTGGCAGATATTCTTACTCCACCACCCTCTGGTTTCATCTTTGCAGTTCCAGCTATTTCTCCCTTTTATTTTGTGTGAATCTGTTTCTGACATCATTTTAACTGATTTAACACACCATTTCGAACTGATTTCATTTTTCCATGATCACTGTTTTCTCATGTCTTAGATTAAATATTTATAAATATGAAGTTTTAATGGTTAGATATAAAGTTTTAAAAGGTTTTCTTTTATGCATATATTGCATTTTGAACCTATTCTCCCTCCAATGTATTTACTGTAACTTTTTCCTCTTAATCCCTCCTGCTAGTCCAATTTGTCCCCCAGTTTATTGGAGAACATATCAGAAATTAAACTGACAAACAGATACTACACTTGACCTTAGCCCAAAGGCTGAGAAGCAATTGATGTAATTTAATAGCTATCCTTACTCAATGGGAGAGCCCCTTTCATACTGTTATTCATTTATTCAATGAAAATGTGTTCAGCTTTTACTATAGACCAGGGTTGTACAAGGCTATGCAGATGCAGAGAAAATTACTATGCAGGGTTTATGCTCCAAAAAGTTAAGCAGGAGTAGACAAATAGTTCTCTAATACAGTGAAATATACACTAAGGGAGGTTTAATTCAAATGGCATTAAGAGCATGTGTAAAGTGACAAATGCAAATTAGCCCTCAAATTTGTCAAGATATAAGACATGGAGAGAGAGGCTCTATGGGAGTGCACTAAGGAAAGACTGGAGATTAAAACAATTGAGACACATTTTTCAAGTCATTCTGTTACAAAGGGAACGTGAGACAGGACCCTGATTGCAAGAATTTTTCAGTTAGCTTGCTTTTTAGATGAGATGGCATAGCACAGTATGTTTACAGTTAGGCTAATCAGGTAAAGACTCAAATATTGCACATATAGGAGAGAGGAGATTGCCTTAGCATAGTTTTCAAGAGGAGGAAAGTTGGAGGACTGCAGTACAGATATGGTTTGTTTGGCTGCAGTTTTGCTGAGGTGGGAAGAAGAAGCACAGGATAGATATTTAAGAGTGGGGGAAGGGTTGATTGATAGAAAGTATGAAGTAACATCCTCCAGCAAGGTGGAGACCCATAGAGACAGAAGTGCTACAGCTGACTCAGCACTGACATGAACATTTCTCAATACAAATCCCACAGCCTAGCCTTAGGAATCCTAAAGAGAACGAGTTAGCATGCAGTTTGTTTGCAAAGTAGAATAGAGAGAAAAGTAGACAGGACTTGAAGATGTGACCAAGGATGTCTCAGGACAGCTGTAATTACACTGGAGAGGGAGAGCAATGAAAATGGTGCAGTTGCTGTGATGTGGAAAAGTGGAAGATGGTTGTGAGAACAGGAGATTGGGATCTGGGATCTGGGAAACTGCATTCCTATTGGACAACAAGTTCAAGGGTACTATCAAAGAATGACTGACTGGAATCAGGAAGATCATAAAATGTACTTAGAAAAGGGGTGCAGATGATGGGATTCAGGCCAGATGGCCCATGTGAAATCTGAAATGATCAAAGGCTGTGTTTAGAATTGTGACAGACAGAAGTGTTGTGGAACAATCCTTTTCTACATTATAAATATGTGTTACTCTCCTTGGTTAATAAAAAGCTGACAGGCCATGGCTGGGCATGAGGTTAAAGCCAAACTGAGAAAGTTTGGAAGATGGAGGGCAGAGTCAAGAGAGACACCAGCCAGCTCCCCAGGAAGCAAGACATGCCAGAGGACAGGTAATGCCACAAGCCATGTGGCAATATATAGATTAATAGAAATGGGTTAATTTACTTGTAAGAGCTAGTTAGTAACAAGCCTGAGCTATTGACCATTCATTTATAATTAATATATGCCTCTGTGTGGTAATTTGGGAAGCAGTTGCCAGGTATTTGGGAGCAGGTGGTTGGGACAGGAAACATCTGTTTAAACAGAAGGCTGCACATGAAAACATCAAAGAAATGAAAAACAATGGATAAGGTACAACTGACACCTACAGTACCCAGGATTTATAGTTTGTCAGCATCTGTCAATGGCCTTACAAAAGGTGATTAGCACAAAAGATATGGCTGTCTAATCTCTGGCCTCTGATAGGCAGAGTCGGGGAGGCAGAGATTTTTCTGTCTGCTCTTCAGGAGACACTGAAGAAGTTGAATTATCAGAAAAAACGATAATTATGAATGAAAAGATAAAGGAAAGCAAAAATATTATGTACTGTATATCTGTAATGACAGAACACATTCTAATATGGTTTTCTGAAGAATGAGGTACTAAAAAGAAATGTAAAAATCTATCAGTAATAGATAGTACAGCTTCTCTTGTCCTAAGGATGAACAATATATTTAAAGACCTTAGAGTGATGGACATTTGGTATTTAAAAGTCAAGGAAGATTTTTGTTTTCTTTTCTGGTTCATGGTAACTTGGCAAGTGGATTAGAAATGAAAGTAGGGTGGGGTGGGCAGAGGGATTCAGGAAAATTCAGACTCAGAGTCTTGGAAAGCATTGCCTATATACAAGCTTACAGCTTCCAACATGCAGAAGTGATATCATAGTGATTGAAACAATCACTATCAGTACCCCAAAGTATTCAATGTACCCTAGTGTCCAGGTATGAAAAATATAAAAATGGAAGAGATATTTTAAGCAAACAAATATGAAGAGGCTTTGAGAATAGAGAAAGAGACAGAGTACATTTTGAGCACAGAACATTCCTTAACGGAAGTTTAGGAATGATGTTTGCTCAATGTGACACTGGACAACCTGCTTCTAGAAGATATGTTTAGAATTGCACCAGACTAGTACTCACAAGCATGAAGGAAAACTATTCTCCCAGCAGAGACACCACATTTTCAGTTCCACATAAGGACCGCTGGGGTCTGCGATCATGGGCTGATGATCTATAACATGTAGTTATAAAGATAAATGGATTCTAAATGGATCTGGTGATGGGACTATTTACGCTTCTGGCATTTACTCTTTTAAAAGTCTATGGACTCATTTGAGGGATATATGTTCTTTGTAATTAAAGATGATAACTGGGCTCCTTAATGAGCCCATAGGGTACAATACATTGTCTATGTGAGCATCGTACTCTTTTCATTTGTCAGGAAGCAGCTTGCTAGACTCTTCCCATAGCCTTTCTGTTTCATTGAAGAGAGTAGTATAGCCCTTGAAAAGAAGAAAAAAATAACTTTATTTATTTGGCATAATCAGGGAATGAATATTTCTCCCTTTGTTTCTAGTCTCTGCATTTTATAGCCCTATAAACGCCAAATTTGAAGGAAAACAGCTTATGATAGGACTCTTTCAAACTGGTGTATTTCCTTACACAAGTGAAAATACGATGCTTTAAGGTTTCCTTGCCTCCTGAGACTGGGTACCCTTGATGCTGGAGCAGGAGCTACTAAAACAAGACCAAGCCAGCTAATTTCTCCAGCAAATATGCCGATAGCTACATCATACACTCTCTATGTGTATTAAATGAAATAAAGCCCTAGAGATAATGCCTAGAGAGTGTTTAGAATTGATTGTGGAGTAGACTACACTGTCTAAACTAGCTGTCTTTATCTTCAGCTTCACCTGGTAAGCATTGTAATCAGTGCAGCCAAAATTTTCCTCAGCTTTTAGATGGTATGGTAGCTCAGCAGGGAAAGGTATTTGCCACTAAGCCTGTCAGCATGAGTTCGATCCCATGAGCCCAAGAAGTGTCAGGAGAAAACTGGCTCTTCCAAATTGTCCTCTGATCTTTACATTTGCACTGTGGTGAACACACACACACACACACACACACACACACACACACACACACACACACAAAAACGCACGCACACACAATATACAAAATTAAATCTTTAGAACAATTTCCTTCAACTTTAATAAAATGATGCCTTCAGAGTCACATGTGTCCAGTGGTCATACACTATGGGCAGTCTAAGTTTTCATTCCATGTATTTAATTATGGACACTTTTTACTATGATGTGTACTTTTGCCCAACTGCATTATTTTTCTTCAACCGTTGAATTTTATGCCTTTGATAGTTTCTGATATAAGAAACCTGGCTCTTAAATTTACTAGAACTGTGAAGAGTATAAAATAGATTTTGAATGAAAGCTGGAAGAACTATTTTATGAGCAAGGCCACGGAATTTGGACTATGAAATTGGTGACATCCATATTGGTTATTGGGAAAGCTTTCATGAATTCAGTTTAACTCAGCAACACTTCTCAAGTATATGTCAGGCATCTGCTATATGAGGCCCAGATCATTGTCATCACCACCTTTTCAATGACCAAAAGTCTTCTTTGAAAAAATCATGGTCTCACAATTCCAGTCCACAGGAAATGAAAGTGTAAGAGCCACACGACTTGTATACAGATGTTCATGGCTACTTTATTTACAATGGATAAGTTGGAAAACCAATAAATACCCATGAGTAGGTGAAAAATCTTCAGCACCCAATACTATTCAGCAATAAATAAATAATCAATCAATCAAAAATAAGCAAACTATTGATACATGGCACAGATAGACTTCAAATGAAGCTAAGTAATAGGGACAGATTGTCTCAATAATAGTACTATTCTGGTGTTTTTGTAAATATCATTGAAATACAAATTAACATGGTAAGTCAGATGAAGGAAGTATGAAGGATGGCACAGGGGCACTGGAAAACTTCAGAAGTGATAATATACTTAGTGTTTAGATTGTGACGCTAGATTTTTTTTTTCCTCATTTTTATTTTTATTTCATAGCATGGGTATACAGGTGTCTGTGAAAGGCAGAGGAAATGCTGGCTGTCTTTATTACTTGGTCTCTATCTTATTTCTTTAAGGAATTTTGTTGTTGTTTGTATTTTCTTTTAATGTAGGGATGGAGAGATAACTCAGTAGATTTAGCACTGTGCTCTTCTAGAAGATCTGGGTTTGATTCCTAGTACCCACATGGTGGCTCACAACCATCTGTAACTGCAATTTCAAGGGCTCTAACACACTTTACTAGGCAGCCAGGAAACCAGGTACACACATAGTATATATGCATACATGAATGCAAAACACCGATACATAGTTAATTAAAATGTGTGTGTGTGTGTGTGTGTGTGTGTGTGTGTGTGTGTGTGTGTGTGTGTGTGTGTTTCTGTGTATGCACCTGTGTATGCAGATGATTCATGAATGCCAGAGAAAGGCTTCAGATTCTCTATAACTGGAATGACAGGTAAGACTGACATGGATGAGTGATACTGAATTCCAGTCTTCAGTAAGCAAATGCTCTTGACCACAAATCCATCTCTCCAGACCAACCCTTTACCTTATTTCTTAAGTCAAGTATTTCAGTGACCATTGAGGTCTCCATTTTGGTTAGACTCACTGGCCAGAAAGCCTCAGGAATCTTCCTACCTCTGACTTTTTGTCCCAGATACTACAGTCATGAGCTGCTATACCAGGCTTTGTTTTGGACATGACATAGGGATCAAACTCAGGCCTTCATGCTTGCATAGCAGCACTTCACCAACTGTTGTAGTCTGAATGAGAAAGGTCCCTATCAGCTCATGTATTTGAACACTTGGTCCTCAGGTGGTGGCACTATTTGGGGAGGTTATGGGATCTTTGGGAAGCAGAGCCTTCCTGGAGAAAGTACATCGTTATAGGGTCTGTGAGGCTTGATAGTCTTGCCCCACATCCTGTTCTCTCTCTGCTTTCATTGGGCAGATGAAATGAGATCAGCAAGCTTCCTGCCCCTGCTTCTATGCCTGCCTGTTGGCATGACTTCCCTATCATGATGGGTTTTCTATTTCTCTGGATTTCTGAGCCAAATGAAAGTT
The DNA here is from genome assembly GCF_949786415.1 of Peromyscus eremicus. Taxonomy (NCBI): domain Eukaryota; kingdom Metazoa; phylum Chordata; class Mammalia; order Rodentia; family Cricetidae; genus Peromyscus; species Peromyscus eremicus. Next base: position 121,952,501 of record NC_081418.1, on the reverse strand, counting down.
TTTCATCCTTAAGTTACTTTTATCATCCACTGAGGTAGAAAAGTAACTGCAGGTTTGACATCATCCTCGACTAGCTAATGAGTTCCCAGTCTGGTTACAGAGTAAGACTGGATCTCAAACAAAACCATTTTTATCTCTATCTATGCGTAATGTATTGCATTTAAGTTTTATTAAACTTATGCTAAAATGTCCTTCAATTAGTCCCTGACCCCACTTTCCAAACCAGTTGAGTCCATATCCCCATTTTGTGTCATATCATTACACTCCATGCTTTACTTTTACATAGTGAAGAAAAT